>NW_010179236.1:0-27413 GCF_000695765.1 Mesitornis unicolor
TGGAAAAGACTTTTAAGATCATCGAGTCCAAATAGCATTTCCTTAGAATCAATAACCATCAAGATTTATCTTCCCACATGTCACTCACTTTATATATGTTTCCTGCCAGTATTTTCTCCTTCTTCTCCTCCCCCCCCCACTGTTTTGAAAATAGTGCTTTACTGGTTTTAAAGGTAAAAGGGAACGGGCAGTGAACTAAGTCTGAGTCCCTGGGCATATGAGGGAGTTTGCACCATAAGGAGATCGCGAGAAGAAAAATAAGTTGCTTACCCACTGCGGTGACCCACAGCAGCAGCAGCTGCGGGAGCCGGCTCATGGCTCTGCGGGGTGCGGGCAGGTCCCAGCCGGGTGTGCAGCTCTGGAGGGGAGGCGCCCGGCTCTTCCTACGGGCTCGGCGGGAGCTCTGAGCCCGGGTTCGGGCTCCTGCTGCCTTGGAGGACAATTCCCACCTCCTGCTCAGGAAGGCTCGCATGGGTCCTAGAGCCACCCCCCTTCCTTCCCTCCTCCTCCTTCTCCTCCCTTTTCGCATACCTCCCTTTTCGCTGCACCATCAGCAAATCCGTAAGGCAGTGGCTTCAGACATGAACACATCCATCTATAAATTTTTTAGGCATTAGTATTCACTAAGAAAAGCTGAATTCAGCATCTTACCGGGTTGTTCCCCCTTCTCAGCCTTCCCGTGCAGCTGCCTCAATGACACACACGAGACAGACTGCCTGGACCAAACTCAGCTCATATTTAAGATGATAGAGAAGATTTCCTTGGCCTGAAAGTCCTTTATCTGCCTTCTCTGAAAGAGAAATCAGTCCTATTATTTACACAGCCTAGATACCCTCCTTTCTTTCCGTAACTTCACTTAAGAACCACTTAACTCCTGAGCAAGGCAGCCTCAGTTGGTGAGACATACAACAGGGACCTGCAACACAGCTATACATAGTTACTCTGCCTGCAAGCTTGTGCATTTGCTCTTTAATGACTTTACTTGTTAAACTCCTTTTTCTTCTGGTCCATCAGCATTTCGATTACATTACTTTACTCTGCCTTCAATTTGTTTGCATGTGTTTTCTTCCTTCACAGGCAGTTTATTTTAAAATGGCTATTCTTTTTGTAATCAGAATATATTATTTCTGATTAATTCTCCATGTGGATATCCTTACTCTGGATTAGGAGTGCTTTAGTCCTAATTAGCATTATTTATAGTGGCTGTGGACCACAATAATCCAGATTGTGAATTTTTGTGAATTTAACAGGGACTACCCAAGTCTTGAGTAAAATATCATTCATGGTATAGGCACTGGAGAAATCTGGAACTGGCATGAATTAAAGCCCTGATAAGACCTGGTGCATCTGGCACTTTCAAGGCAGTAGTCTGCATTCCATTTTAATTGTGGTTCATAGATTAAACTAAACATTTAGTGAATTTACTTAACCTTCTGTGAATCTTCCACTGATGGCTATGAAAGGTATGCACTGCTCTAGGCAGAATTTGCTTTGGTATCATAACCACATATTTGGATGTCAATACTTGCTCTTTGTTCAGCAACGTATTGCCATTTTCAACGGATTTACAGGGCTGTATTTCTGAAGACAACCTGGGTGATTTGGAAGTAAACATCATTCTGAGGTTTTCCTCTAAAGCCATACAAAACCCATTACAAAAGTATGGTAGCAAGAAAGACAAACATTATTGGTTGCTTGTTAACTAAGTTTATATTAACTGTCCCCCAGGCAAGAAAATAGATGAAGAATAGTGTGTGTTCCTACCCAAGTTTTAAAAAAAATGGCTGCCAGCTTTCTATCTTTTCATAAATAACATTCTTGGCTGAGGCTCTGGGACTGCAAAGCAGGTAATTTTTTACTCCAATTGGTAAAAAAAGTAGAGGAACCTCAGGAACTTGTATACTTGCCTAAACTCTCCTATGAACAGAAATGTAAAAAAATCTGTATCTGCAAGGACCTGGTAGCAGCAGCAGAGACAGACAAAATAACACTGTTTCTGACAATACTCAGTTTTAAAGCAGTTCATATTTTCCACAGTTTTCGGTTTGTTTGGCCAAGACAGATGAATTCTGAGGCTCATTACAGAAATGTGAACCATTCTGTAAAAATGAAATAGATGCATGTGATGCTTTTAAGCAGAGTAAAAGCAGACAAGAAGGTGACTGATTTCTGACCGACTGGCTCATTAGCCAATTTTGAGGGTTTGAGCCCTGGCTCAGAAAAGTAAACCTTGGTCTAGTGGAAGGTCTGCAGTTAATCCTCAGCAGGGTAATCCACACCCGTCAAGCAAAGGAAGTCACCCAATCCAGACAAAAGCTGATATTCTAAGTAATCAAATATTTTAAAGATAAAGGACAGGGAAGACAAAAGCTTCACGATGAAAAACATAAGAAGCAGAGTATGAAAACAATGGAAGTCAGAACAATGCCCAGCATTTGGAAATAGGTGCATGAACTACAAGGAAATGCCACTCACCAGCACTTTGCAAGTGGTACAAGAACACGCACAGCAAGAAACAGAACCCAACAACAACAAGAGAATGACAGCAACACCACTAATTCAGAGGAAATCTTTGTAGAAGTAATTAGGAGCAACGGACAATGCTGCATCAGCAGAGAACTGAACTGTCAGTCTGGAAGCAACAGTGACAATTACATGCTTTTAAGTTGGCCACTGATGCACAAGCTAGAGCACTGCCAGAATTTGGATACCAGCAATTGAAAAGACCTGCTGGTCTTAAATAATGATACCATCTCTGGCCCAGCAACTCAGGAACAACCTACTGGCGCCCAGGAGAGGGAAGCAGATATGCTTATCCTATTCTTACCATCTTCTCGAGGCATCCGTTATTGTCCACTGTTGCAAACACAACAGAGATTGCAGCACAGAACCTTAATCTAACCCTGTAACATCTCAAAACCATTCAGATCAGGGTTGCAAGACAAGTTCCCACCATGCCACTAAGAAAATTTCTTAGAACTGAAGGGACATAAGGTGGGAGCACGTACCCACAGAACAAGCAGAGCTCCAGCAATGGGGTCCAGTAACTGCCAAAAAAAAAGATGGAGCTTTCACTTACACGTACACTCAGGAGACAAAAATTTTAAACAGTGGAAAATATTCCCCATATACAAGAAGAATGTACTGGAGAGGTGATTGGTACCAGATTAATTTCTACATGGGACACAAAGTGAAACAAATGTCCACCTACCTTCAACACCTTCTCTGGGAGATACTGTTCCCTTTCGGGCTGTGCATTTCATAGAAAGACACAGCACAGTTCTGATAGCAGTACAAAAGTCTGTATCATGACATTCTGATCTAAGAAAGATATGAGAAAAATGCAGCCACAGACTTCATAAACCCTTCATGGAAAACAAGCTGTAGGGCAAAAGCTAAACAAATACCATACAAATTCCTTATAATGGAAATAATATCCAGCAGAGCAAGGTAAATGTGGCAAGATTATATAGACTGGCCACAGCGAGATGGAGTACAGATTCATTTGAAACATTCTGCAAAACTGTCTAACAAACATAGGATTTAACTGTTACAAAAACATCTGGAAATCTGAAGGCATTAATCAAAAATTTCCAGTCAGAGATATGGTATCTAAGTGTAAAATTAATCTGTCCTTGCCTTCTTCTAGTGACAATACTGTAATTTTTTTCAAAGTTGTATAGGCAGACTTGGAGAGCAGTCAGTTATCCATAAAAGAAATTGGGTGTTATTGTACATAAATAAAGAAAGAAGCATTGGCTTTGGCTTTACTCCATAGCCATTAAAGCTTCATGTCTTCATGCATGGAAGAACTGTGTGAGCTAAAGCTGTTTATTATCATAAAACATTTTACAGCCTAAGGGACCTGGCAATTCTCTGCCTAACCTTTCCCACAAGCAGAAAGACTACAGAAGTATTTTCGGTTCAAATATATGATTGCGATGTTGCATAAAAACTAAGCAAGGTCTGATGATAGTTAGACACATGGTTTCTGGAGTACTTGACAAAAGCACTGTGAAGCAAAAATATCCTGGACTAGATTTTATATCTGTTACACATGCAAACTCTTTTTAGAAAAGTATCTATCTGGTGTCAGACAAAATGTGAACTTGGATTGGTGCAGACATTGCTGAGGGCAAACCTTTGCAGAAAGAAATTGTGGCCAGTGCCACAGATAACACTAGCTGCTCCAAATGGTTCATAGTATCTAATAGAGTGGCCTTACCCCTTAAAATTATACTAGGTAATAAAGGGTTAAGTTTAACTGTTAAAAGTTATTTTGTTTCAATGCCTATGAAATCCTGAGACATCAGGGAAAGAAGTGTCAAAAAGGACATGCACGGAATCTTTTAGGGATTTAAAATCTGAAGGTAGGACCAATGATATTTTACACCCACCCCAAATAAGAAACAAGTTTGAGGAAATAGTTGTTATGCTTGATGCACAGGCCAAAAGGAGTGGTAAAGATGTAGGTGGTATAAGTGGGGGGCGGGGGGGCAGAGGGAAGTAATCTCCCAGAACAAGGCAGACATAGATTTGTCAGTACTGGATGGGAGAAAACCAACCTCTTTGTGTCCCAGACTATCAAATTAATTCCAGAATAGAATAGAATAGAATAGAATAGAATAGAATAGAATATTTCAGTTGGCAGGGACCTACAATGGTCATCTAGTCCAACTAGCTGGCCAATTCAGGGCTGAGCAAGTTAAAGCCAGGTTGGACAGGGCTTTGAGCAACCTGGTCTAGTGGGAGGTGTCCCTGCCCATGGCAGGGGGGTTGGACTGGATGATCTTTAAGGTCCCTTCCAGCCCAAACCATTCTGTGATTCTATGATTAAGGGCATTGCCCAAATGCCTGTTAAACACTGAAAAGCTTGGGACATCGGCCACCTCTCTAGGAAGCCTGTTCCAGGGTTTGGCCACCCTCTTGGTAAAGATAAGCTTCCTAATGTCCAGTCTAAACCTTCCCTGGGGCAGCATCAAACCATGCCCACGCATCCTGTCACTGGATACAAGGGAGAAGAGATCAGCCCCTCCCTCTCCACTTCCCCTCCTCAAGAAGCTGTAGACAGCAATGAGGTTGCCCCTCCACCTCCTTTTCTCCAAACCAGACAAGCCCAAAGTCCTTAGCAGCTCCTCACCGGACATTCCTTCCAGCCCTTTCACCAGCTTTGTTGACCTGCTCTGGACACATTGAAGGACCTTCTCATCCTTCTTAAATTGTGGGGTCCAGAACTGCTCACAGTACTCAAAGTGAGGCTGCAGCAATGCTGAATACAGCAGGATAATCACCTCTTTTGACCGGCTGGTTATGCTGTGTTTGATGCTCCCCAGAATGCTGTTTGCCTCTTGGCTGCCAGGGCATAGGAGTCATTTGTGCCTGTCAGTATTATCCTTGCTGTATTTTAGAGTACCTGTGTTAGTAATGTCTGACAACAGGACACCTTTAATGGATATGAGTTTTAGCAGTTTGCAGTGAAGTACGTAAAAGCCATGTCACTACACTACAAGTCCCCATTATTTCCAGTACAACAGAAATCAGTGTCAAAATAATAAAGCACCTACTAATGAAAAATTATAGAGTCCATATTCAGCACTGTTAAATCAGAGCATGGCACCAGCAAAGCATGGCTTGTCATGTGCTGACATTTCATTCACTGGAAAATCAGAAATGAATGTGTCTGTGGTACTAGAAATGGATTTCAAGAGCCCTCGGGGAATTGTCGATATCTAAGGAGACAGATGAGCAGAAACAGCAATCCAAAAGTGAATTGGAGTACCTGGAACTTCTGCCATTTTCTCAAGACAGCAAACTTGTAACTGTGAAGGCAAAACAGCAGGAAAGCAGCCAAGAGTTTCAATGCCATGGGAGTGTGTCACACAAGACAACCAAGGAAGAAAAAGGCCACCCTGTGAGTCAGTTGCTGTATAACAATCCCAGGAAACTGTGCTTTCTGACGTGCCTGATGCATACAAATAGAATCAATGAGCCCACCAGCATCTGATAATATGTATGATCCCAACTTGCTAAGAGCCTGTGGAT
Organism: Mesitornis unicolor; assembly: GCF_000695765.1. Taxonomy (NCBI): domain Eukaryota; kingdom Metazoa; phylum Chordata; class Aves; order Mesitornithiformes; family Mesitornithidae; genus Mesitornis; species Mesitornis unicolor. Next base: position 6,043 of record NW_010179236.1, read on the forward strand.
GCAAAAGCACTCTAGAACCTTAAGCTCACAGACCACCTGAATGACACACCATTTCTTGTTTTGATCCTGGGTTTAAATCACACATCATATCCCACTGCAGCCGCTGGATCATTGGCACTAGCAGCAATATCACGAGACTGTTACGGGAAGAGAGGTGGCACTTGATGTTTCCTATCAGGGCCCCGATGTCACCTAGTACAGAAACAGGCATGAAGGATAGCCTGAGTTCAATGAGGTACCCAAGCCTGGCCACAGAACGACTTTTCATTGAGCTGTAAAAGGGTTGAAAGAGTGGCATGGGAATCACTACTTACCCTTCTCTTAAACCAGGACACCACTTCTGGCGTTTTCACTGCTTGCTTCTTTTTTCCCCCTTCTCTGTGATCCATGTCAGATGCTTCATTGCTGCTTGCATCCTACTAAGTCTTTGCTTCCAGCTGCAATATCAGACCCTCCAGATCAGGGCTGAGAATCTGGATCCTTTTGATGATGCAACAGCCTCAAAAAGGCCTGATTTATGCCCCATTCCTTATTCATCCTTTCTGCAATGCCACTTAAGAAAATGTTTCTACGTTCCTCTGTTTACTGTCTTTTGCTTTGCTTATTTTTGCTGCACTTTTTGGAAGCATTGTATAAAGATGGGAAACTCTCCTGCCATGTCTACACAGAGCTTTCTGCCTTTCAGTGCTAGACACCAGCTCTCCTTTAGAAGCAACAGGAAAATGTAGTTCCACCACTCTGAGACAAGGGCTTTAAATAGCTTCATTTCTCAGTGTGACTTCCCAAAAAATTCCAAAATCTTGACCTTCTCCTAGAGGGTCCAATCTTTTAGGAGTTATATGTCCATCTCATGTTTATACAACACTCTATTCCAAAGAAGATGGAGTCAAACAAAATAGTTTAAGGTCCTTATACACACACTTACTTCATCTGTAGCCATAAGGCTCCATAAACGGTGTTCTGATTCCTGAACATCCTTCTCCTTACCTGCACAGGACAGCAGAGTTCTTGTCCAGATTTCTCACTTATTTCTTTCAAATATACATTATTTTTCACAGGAAACTCTCTCACATGGCTACCAGCTGACACATGATGACATCCAGTCTATGAGGTAACTCCAGTTGCAAATTAGTGGTCTTTGATTGCTATTTATGCCACCTAGACAAGTCTGCAGGACCAAACCCAATTGGCTAGTGCTCTGTCTGAAGGAAGAAATAAATTCAAAATGAGGATGTAAGGGAGCTGGTCAACCTTCTAGATTCACAGAATCACACAGAATCACAGAATGGTAGGGGTTGGAAGGGACCTCTGGAGTTCATCCAGTCCAACCCCTCTGCCAAAGCAGGTTCACCTACAGCAGGTTGCACAGGATAGCCTCCATGCCAGGTGGAAAGAAACAGACCCCAGACTGGGAGCCTCTGATATGTGGAGAGATCAGATGACCCCCTAAGAAGCTCAGTGTGAAAAAACTATGCAAGTGAGCCTCAGAAGTGGTGGCTGCAAAACAGTATTTACTAAGAAGCTGGGGAACTCTGTGGATTTTGTTGTAATTCAGAAAGTGACTACAACCAAGCAGACTAAGAGAAAGCCTGAAGGAAAGGTGCTGCAAGGATGTGTGGAGAAGAAGAGAGATTTGTTTAGAAATTTTTAAATTTTCATCTGCCTGAATAAATACAGCTGAGTTTTCTCCATTTCAAAAACATCTTTTTCTAGTTCATATTCTAATATAAACTTACTGTGTGAAAGCCCTTCTCATGTTTACCGTATGGTAATTAAAAAAGACAGGAGGTTCCACCTCAAAAAGAGTTCCACCTCAAAGTCCTGTTAAAGAGGAGTGCATTTATTATGTAGTTAAAATAACCAAGTCTGCAATTTAATTGCAGATATCTCCATCACTATGTTACAAGCATGATAAAGGAGGAAGCAGAATTCTCTGCTGATAGTTCACTCGTCCCTTATTTTAAGAATTGTATCATAAATAGAAGTTAAATCAAGTACTTAGGCAGTAGTAAAGTGCTGATTCAGTATTTTTACAATAGGACTCAGTCTGAGGAACTCCATCAGTTAAAAGCTCAAAAGGTGTTTCCCTTCTGATGCTCTGAGACTGAATTGCACACCCAAGTAGAAGGCCTGATCAAACATTATTTTTGGCATATGCTCTATGGGCTTCCCCAGCAGGATTCTGAATAACTGGATTTCAGGTATCTGCAATTTAATTTCTCTAAACCACCTTATATGACACCCTCCAAACAAAAATAGTATATATTTAAGCTGTGTCTTTAAAACCAAAGGATCCTAACTTTCTCTACAAACTTTACGTATAGATTATGTCAGCCATCAGTGCAATGCATCAGCCAAAGCTCTGGAATACCTTCAGGTTGCTGAAAGTACCTTATACACACCACCTTTTTAATACACACTTACTATGAGGTGAATGCCATCTATGAGCAGCATAGTTTTTGGGTCTCTTGGCCTAGCACATATGAGAGACAGATAAGACAGAATAATTGTGACCTAAAGTTGAGTCCAAGTACTATATTTACAATTTTAGCCAATTTGTACTTACCTCGAGAGCATCTCAGTGCACCATTCAGCTATACTGAGAAAAAACAGTATAAGATTTGACATTTTCTGGCAGGAGTGACGAAATTATTTTTCAAGGACTGGTTAAGATAGCAACAAATTTCCTAAATCCTACCATAGTCCACATGAAAACATCTTTAGTTGCTCCTAGGTGATTGTTAGATGACAGACAGGATACAAAGTGGGTCATGACAGTAAATCCTGCACAGCTGCAGAGCAAAGATTTCCTAAAGATTTTGGTAGCCACTTCAAAGTAAAGGAAGTTCACCATAAAATCACCTATAATTATTCATATAGGTTATTGTAGCAGAAAATTGTATGTATTTTCCCCTGAGATTCATCAATAACGAAAATCGTATACCTGATAGATCAAAACCTTCATATATTAGAGACAATAAATTGACTTCTCTTTCTGTTGTTAATGAAATAATTTTAAAAATTGCATAAAAGAAGTATTTTACTCTTAAGCCTCTGTTCTCTCAAAAGACGAACTATCAAAATATTTGTATTAATTGCTTTGCCAGCACGCAGCTGAAACAGAATAACCCAATATCATCTTGAGTGTCCCAAAGACAGCAATAGTACTGCATTAAGAACATATGAAAATGTGAAGAATATGTTAAAATAAAATGGTATTAATGTTGTCAATGAATTAGTGCTTATACTGATAAATGTTAATTTTATCAGTGGAAGATCCAGCACCATCTACAAATTAATGAAAAATGAGAATGAATGATTATTTTCAGCTTACTGCCTAGGACATACATGCAAAGTAAGCAACAGGTAAGCCATCATTTTATCTTGAAGGCACAGCAAGATGTTACATCATATTTCCTCATTTACCAAAGGAGTGTCAGAGTTAGAGGAGATTTCAATTCGTCAGCCTTGCATACACGAAGAAGTTGAGGCACGTCCCTGAAGATGGTACTCTTTAAACCCTGCAGTTTGCAACACACTGAAATACCTCTCAGCAATTAAGATGTATTTTCTTCCTGTTAGGTGAACAGGCTTAGAAGCAACCCTTAAGTTGTTTAAGAGCAATGAAGAAGAGTAACAGTAGAGAGACTTTTCCACTTCCGAGTGCTAACCGCTACTGCTTACTTTTTGGGGTTCTTTTAAAGAAACTGTGAAGACCTGTTGTAAAGCTACTTAAATAAGCAGAGAGTGACTTTGCAGTGACTATAAACAAAACTGGCATTTTGTTAGCAACATTGGCCAAGTGGTCTTGGTGACTGACAGTGTGGACTAGGCAGGTTAAATGAGTTCAAAGAGAATTTGTATTACATCTTTTTTTCTCTGTGATACACTCACAAAATTTCATGCATATTCACAGTCAGTTATTTCTATAACCAGCCATATTACTGTTCAAGATTTCACATACATCTTTGATGATTTCAGATGATGTGGTGCCATCACCCTCTTACGTTAACAATTTATTGGAGTTTTACGCATATTTCCAACATTCCAGCGTGCTTACCTTATCTTATCTATTGTTCCAGCTTTGGGTATTCTTGAATTGATTCCATATGTTCCTACTTAAGCAGGTAAGTGTCATTACTTTCCACTAAATTCCAGGCTGGTAAATATTAATACTGTGCTGACTTAAGTGTTGTTTTATTTTTCTTTCAAACTGTGCAAAAAGCATTTTAAAGATAATCTTAAAATTAAAAAAAAAGGACCTTGTAGACACTGATGTTTGTTATATAATGTATTCCTAGACACATAAGTTAAATGAAAGATTAATGGCAAATTTGGTTTATTTTTGTAAAATAGTTTAATAGAGTGCTTTCAAATTTTAGTTCTGTTAACTTTAATCTATTTTCAAAAAGAGATATAATAAATTTCATTCAAGCTGATATTTACCAGTTTAAATAACAGAGTCAAGATTATAGTTGACTTTTTAAGTCCAATATTTACACCTGAAGGCAATAAAAATAAAACACCTGAAAAATAAATTTTATATATATATAAAAATATATATATGTTCCTATGCTATAAGAATTAGTATTTTCTTTATATGCTCTTCATAGTATAGCATTGTGTTTCCTTTATTGCTCATTATTTCCACCAAAAAAATCATGTCAGTCCCTTCTCCTTCAGTAGGCTGCTAACTCAGGCTTTAAGACCCTTAAATGTCTTATTAAAGCCCATGGTTCTCAATCTATTCCTTTAGGTCTAATGACACATATGATATTCAGCTCCTATACTGAAAAGCCCACAGAATTCTGCTTATTCACAAGTAGACAACAGTAAAAAAGTGTAGGCAGCTGATCAAAACAAACTTTGTTGGTTCAGACTTTCTCAGTGAGAGTATCAACAGCAAAGTATCAGTAGAAATGCAGACATGAAGTAGGCGTGTGCCTAGGTTCACGGTACCATGCAAGACTGAGGTCCTAAGGGTGTACAAGCCCAGCTTGGAGGGAGACAAGAGAAAGTTTTTGCTCTTTCTCACTCTTGTGACTGAAAAAAACAACTATGAGTGTGGCTGACGCTTACACATGAGGGTCCAAGGAAAAGATGTTCTCACTTGCTTCTGGTGACCAAAGACCAAAAGACAGAAAAGGACTTTCCACTGATGGTAGTAAAAAGGGAGGGAGAGAGAAAGGCTTTCATAAATTCGCTGTTCTGAAATAATCATGTGGCTAATTGGCTTGTAATTGCACACTGTTATAAGAGATCAAGGCCAATACTGAAACTTTCTTCAAGAATAGCTATTAACCTCTGTCATGTCTGAATTCCTCTAGAAATTCTTCTGGTATTTAATTTCTGGGCTATGAGGCAACTAGCCACTTCATTCTTAGGTGTGTGGCTCAATAACTGTAACTGAGTCATCAGCACTCAATCTGCTGCAACGTCATCATGTGCACAGTTGTGCCAGGAGATGGATGTGGCAGATGATCAGTATTCACAGCTTGCTTTGCTGAGGATCAACATAAAGCCCAGCAGAAAGCAGTGAGGGCAAGGATTAGTTATGTCTTTGCCAGGTCCTTGTCACTCCTACCTCTTGAGCCAGAGCAAAATATCTGCCAGTGATGTCTGCCTGTTACTACTGAGACTTTCAAATGTGCCTTTGAGGTGGCTCCTGGAGATCTCTAGAACATCCTGCCTCAAACAACTTGTTTCAGCAGCTTTGGTAATATACACACATCCCTCTCAACCTTTACAAGTTTTTTGCTCTAGTTTGTTAATGCACCTGTTATTACATTAAGGATCCATCATAACAACAGTTTCTACTCAGACTGCTCATTTACTTACCTCCTAATGACATCATAGAGCCCACTCTTGCATAGATGTAAAAATAAGCCTTTAAAAAGATTTAATTTCTGGGAAGAGTCCTTCAAAATCTTTTATTTTCTCCTTTGTTTCTTTTCTTCCTCATTCCACCAACAGGAACAAATAATCACAGTCCTCAAGAACTTTGGTGTTCAAATGTGGGGTAGGAAAGTGCTTATTGATCTTTCTTGCGCCTTAGAAGATAGCATAATCTGAAGAACAGAGAGATGAACAACCAAGTTTTAAAGGCATTTAGACACCTAGACAAACAGACGACTGTTTATGGAAGTAGTCCCATTAATATCAACAGGATTTAGGCCTTAGAAAAGGCAAGCAATGAAAATGGACTCTTCAGATCTTGCTACTGTCAGCTGACAGAAGGACTCCTTAGATATCTTCCAGCTTCTGCCAGATCTTGAACTGAAGGGCTTTGGATTGGTAGCCTGGCAGAGAGCAGCTCTCTACAGATGCTAGGACTGGAAAAGGATTTACCCTCCTAGATATGCTCAAATAACACTAGCATTTTACAACTTGTTGACTCTTGGCTCTTGATAATACAGCACGCTGTTAGAGTGACTAACAGGATTAGTGTCTAGGTCCATCCAACCATTGGCCTCTGTGCCTACTCTGTAAATCTGCAGTCTTTTATAACATATTGAATTGTTACTGTGCTTTTTAATCATAGATATGTTTTACAGTTTCCATTTTACATGCAAGGCACAGCTCTGCAACTTGAAATTAAATACAGGGAAATAGGCATATTTAGTGCTGGGAAATAAATTCCTATCCAGCCATGCCATTATATGATGTATCCTGATCAGCTCCTGGGAGAGGATAAAGTATGGAAAAATGTCCATCTGTCTGCACTGAGCAGACATCAGATGTCAATGGATTTCAGTCACTCTTCAACGAAGTTCAAAACCATCTTCTATACTAATCCCTTGAGCTGTTTGCATTCCCTCTGAGGGAAAAACTATATATATGTATACACATGCAGACAGACACACACAAGTACAGATAATACGCCTCATCTCTTACAGAATTTCTGTAAAGTAAGACTGGATATAGGGTTATTTTTGCAGTCTGTGAGTGCAGATTTATGCTTGGTTTCTAACACAGTGTGACCTTTAAAACAACTGATTTTTATCAGTGTACTCTCTTTTGTAGAACTCAGTTGCCTTTTGGTTCCTAAACTGTTTAAACTACAACAATCACAACATTAAAAGGATTGTAGAGGTTTCTGGTGACCTTCACAGATTGATATGGTCATAAACATACTCTCAGCTACACTGAGAATTAATTCCTTGCAGAGATGGTTTTGGATCTTGCTGTTTGTGGTCTTGGCTTCACAAGTCCCCCTTGGGCTCAGGTAAGTATCTAGGCTAGGTGAGCAGGTAAGCAACGATGGATAAAATGCATTTACAGTATTAGAAGGTTGTTTTCCATTTCTAACTGATAGAAACACTAAATCTCAAAATATCACTGGGTGAGATAAATCCAAATACCATGAATGCAAGCAAAACTGATCTTACCCTGCTGACCTGTAGAGTATTTTATTTCATAGAAAGCAGAGGGAAAAGGCAATTCTGATACTAATTTTTTAAAAAATTAAATTCCAAGAGAGAGACATTTGCTAAGGATTTATCTGGTCCCATCTTTCCTATTTCATTTAACATGCTTTTAGTTAATTAGCTCAGAATGACCAGTGACCTAATGGAAATTATCAAACCAGTCAGCATGAAATGAGTTGGAAATGGTCTACATCATGAAAAGGGGAATCCCATAGAATCCCATAGAGCTGCTGCAACTTGTTCTATGTTTTGTTTATTTTTATTCACAGTGCCTCTCCTGATTGTTTTTCTCTTTTTCCTGTATTTTATTTAATTCTAGTCACAATCTTAAGAACTGTTGTCATTGAGTATAGGTTGGCAGTCTTTGCCCTTGACTTTGGAATGTCCCAATCCTTAGCACTGAAAATATTGCCACATTAAGTATCTTCAAAGCAACAAGAGTCTTAATGATTGTAGATCTAATTTAACTTCTCATAGTCTTTGAGAATTCCCAAGCCACTTTGATAATCAGAACTACCTTCTGTGTTCTTTCTAATTCCAAGAACTGGTGCTTGGAGTACTTTCGTTCTTCTGTTTCAGGCAGAGGTTCATAGCCCAGATAAAGCAATGTCTGATGACTTTCTTCTTGAAGCTGTACAATTAAAAGGAGGTCTACTTAGCTTCACCTCATGACCAGACACGTCAAAGGAAATCCCAAAAAACCATGTAACTGTAGAAGAGGTGGCTGATAATGTTTTACACAAACTGACTTCTTTTTAAGAGAGTGCAGGACTCAAACACCACAAAATTGTGCTACATAAGTCTGTCTATGCCTAAGCTTGTACCCCAGCCAGATACAAAGGTGACTAGACTGATAACGAATGGGGAGATGCATCTTGCCCATGACCATTGTTTAAGCTGCAAAACCAGTGATTCTATTGGGTTAGCGAAAAAGTAATCATGGGGTTTTATTTAATAGATGGAGATGCACATCTTGAAATGTAACTAATTTCATTTTAAACTGCAAATTCATTATGTTACTTGACAGTTGGCAGGTCAAGCTTGTTTAGAAAAGGAAAGTGCACGGTTTTGTTAACAATTATTTATTTTCTGTCAATTTCAAAATGGAAACATCAAAAGGAACATTTTTGTCATGTTTTGCTGTATTACTTCAGAAAAGGGAAAACGCTGTGCAAGCTCATAAAAAGGTATATGATGTGTATGGTGAAGATGCCTTAAAACTATGGCAGTGTCAGAACTGGTTTGCTATATTTCAGTCTGGGGATTTTGATGTTAAAGATGCACCACACTGAGCCAGGCGTGAAGGCCAAAGTTGATAACGACAGAATAAAGGCATTGGTTGAATCCAATCAGCATTAAACAACACAAGAGATTGCTGATAATCTTAACATATCAAAAGTGAGCATTGAAAACCGTTTAAAACACTTATGCTAGGAAGCTTGATATTTGGGCACCATATGATCTCGAAGAGATTAATCTCACCAAGCTCATTGACATCTGCAATTCTCTCTTGAAATGTGAGGAAAACGATCCATTTTTGAAACATATGGTAACAGGCGATGACAAATGGATCATCTACAACAACAACGAATGAAAAAGTTTGTGTAACGAGCGGGATGAACCAGCTCAAAGCTCTTCAAAAGCAGATCTTCACCAAAGGAAGGTTATGCTGTCAGTTTGGTGGGATTTCAAAGGTATTGTGTACTTTGCATTGCTTCCATGGAACCAAACCATTAATTTAGACTTGTACTGTTGTCAAATGGATAAATTAAATGATGCCATCAAACAGAAACATTCAGAATTGGTGAACTGCAAAGGTGCTGTGTTTCTCTATGATAAAGCTAGACCACACACAAGTTTATTGACTTGTCAAAAATTGTTGCAGCTTGGATGGGATGTGTTACCACATCTACCATATTCGCACCATCAGACTACCATTTGTTTTGTTCTTTACAAAACACCTTGAATGGTTAAACCTTCACTGCTGATGCAGTTATAAAATCATTCTTCGAACTGTTTTTTTGCCAAAAAAGATAAGAAGTTTTTTGAGCCTGGAATTATGAAATGGTCTGAAAGTTGGCAAAAGGTAATTGAACAAAATGGACAATATATTGTTTACTACAGTTGGGTTTTTTCCCATGAAAAATTTGCCTTTCATTTACTCAGAAAAGAATGCAATTATTTTTTGGCCAAACCAAAGGAAAGGAAAGAAAAGGAAAACCCAGCCTGAAATAAGCATTTCAGAGAACAGTCTAATGTCTTCAGCTGGTACCGACTGACATTGCTGCATGAACAGTCATCATAATGATTTACACCAAGCCTTTGATGATCCCATCCCAATACAGTCGCACCTGCAATTCTGATTAGGCTTCAAAAAAACCAGACAGAATATTTTGGGTTAAAAGTGTGAAGACTTTTAAGAACTCAGAGAGAAGTCCTTGTTTTGAACACTGCAATATACCAGCATATAGAGAAAAAGTTTAAAGAAATGTTGTACATAATGAAATTATGCAGGGCAGCATGATAAATTCAAGATAAGGAAGGAAGCCAAAAGCAGTAGCAGCTGCTGCCATTCCATCTGTCCCTGTTCTGTACAGTGCACAGGTAGGCTGAAGCAGTTTGTTTATAGCAGTAAAAGTGGCAAGGCAGCCACCAAGCAATGCTGTGCTAAATCAGGGAGGTGGAGGAATCAGGGCTGCATAAATGAAAACCTGGAGCATCCACCACAGATGTGGTTCAGCTGGCCATGTATGCCTCCACTACACTGAGTTGCACTAGACTTTTGGTGGTTGGTGGTTACAGAGCTGTCAATGTCCCATTAACATGGCACTGAACGACGTAGAACTTCAGTGACGTACACAAGCTATTTTAATGGCTACTCAGGACACTTGTTTACCCTTTGATGAGGAACAACACTATTGCAGCAGACAGTCTCTATACACGTAGCTAGTAAACTACAGACTGAATCCCTAGTAAACGACAGGCTGTATCATACAACTCTATGCTAAATATGCTGTCAAGAAAGGGCATGATACTCAGTTTCAAGACAGAACTCCTAAATATTTTCTCAGGTGATCCTTACTTTGATGCTGTCAAAGCTCTCCCAAAGCTTTATGCTATGTGAGAGATTCCCTCATGGCCCTGTTACTCCGGCTGGGCGAAACTGTCCTACATGAGCATACATTCCCTGTGGATCCTGATTCTTCAGTTAAAGTGTGCATAACACAAGATAGGCTTCCTTGAAAATAAATCTAAAAATAAAGATTGGAATGCAATATAAATGACTGACTGTTGATGTATGCGTCTTTGTTTACACACACCATTCAGTGGAAACTTTCTAGGACCCACTTTCTTCTCCCTGATTCTGTACTGCAGCAACTTTCCATTTTGCCAAAGGCATATTGCCAGCATTCTTCTAGTGAGCTGCAAACACTGACTGTTGTTGTCCTCCATTGTAGGCCTCTAGTTTTCACAGACAATGACATTATCTGTATATCTCTCCTGAACCAGTGGAGAAACTAGAAAATACATAGAAAATCTGCTATAAGTACAGATTATTGTAACGTATTCTTATGGTAAGTCACTACAAAACCTGGCAACTCTCTTGAATTACAAGAGATACCAGTAATTACTCTTATATTTCAAGAGCTTTGTGAACATAACATGTTTATATTTTACATGCTTATTTTACCAAAATGAGTTGCTCAAGCTCATTAAATAAATTCCAGAATTTTCTATCACGCCAGGAAAAGACTTAAATGTCAAAAAGAAAACATAGCTGACCATAAGGCCAACTTCTGTTCCAACTTCTGTTTTTTCATGATTTTCTATTCAACTTCATTTTCAGATACATTGTAGAAAATGTCTAATAGGGCTGGTTTGTGCTTTGCACAGAATAATCAGCCAGTCTTTCTCAAAAACTGTGAATATAAAGCAAGAAATCATTTGGCCAAGAGTCAAATACTCAACAGGTCTATCTCCTCAGAGAGCACAAGACATGCTTTGGCATAGATTCCTGCTCTAGCCAACAAAAATTATTTTTCAAATTTGCATAATCCTGACTTTATTATAAAGTTACTATGCATTCTCTTTCAAGAACCAGAAGAATGCAAGGCCACACACCACCATCACCCCACCTCCTTTGAATTCTCTCAGAAAGCAAAGCCTGCTCCTGCTCAATCTTTTAAAAAGCAATTTTCTGCATACCCACAGACATCACAGGGGTCTGTATTGCAAGCTTGGTTTCACTGAATTTGCATATGCACTAATAACACTTGCTAAAGGTGACCATCTGATTAGCGGGAAGCAACAGACCACCATCGATGCAGAGGAACCACAAACAGTAGCTTTACCTCAAAAAACTACCTGCTGTAGCTTAGTCAGGTGGGGAGGCATGAGCTTTAATAAACAAATACAGTGCTGCCATCTAAGTCTTCAAATGCTAGGAATACCAGTATGGAAATAGCCCCAGAAATTCTATTTATGTGTTAAAGTGATATTTTCTTTCAATGGTATAATAACCTTGGTTAACTGTTTCCTTAAATGCTTGGGATTATATCTTCTTCAGCATTTTGACTGCAAGCACTATGCACCTACACTCTATAACATCTTGATGACCTTGTCATGTGCCAGTGGCAGTGGTTTAGATACAGTATAGGTACTAAAGTTAGAAGATACTTAAGTACATTGTATTGCAGGCCAGTTAAGAAAATAATTATTCAGTACCACTTAGGCAATCACTTAAAAAGGCTAAAACTTGTCCAGGAGATGTGGCTCCACAGTGAACAGCAGCAGACAAGCAATACAGACCAAAAAAAAAACCATCTACAGAAAAGATGTCTGGGGTCATGACATCTGAATATGTAGCAAATCCACACCTCTCAAGCAATGCCAAATGATTCCCTGTATGCCCAGCTGCAAGTTAAAGCATTTCAAGCTACAACAGTCTGAGGGGTTGCATCAGCTGCTGCCTGTGGACATAAGCCACTAACGACCATCTCTCAAGTTAGCTCTGAGGAAGAAAGCTGCAGGGACACACTGAAGTGATATCAGCTTGGTCAAGTAACAAAGACAAGGGAGGGGACACGGACTCAGTGCAGAAAACAATGCAGAAATTCCTAGGGAGTTGGTACAGCGAAGCTTCTTTCAACAACAACTGAAATGAGATGGCTTTGCTGAACTCTGCTGATGCTGCATAATCAAGGATTAACTGAAACCTAAATGAAGCTTCTCATCAGCTTCTCTGAAGATTCTTTATGCTTCACTGCATAAGACTACAGGTACTACTGCAATCTCTTAAAATTTACTATGGTGGGATACCACAGTGGATAATATTTACAGAATTACAGAAGTTAATTATCTGATTCATCGTGCAAAACGAATGTTCCTTGTTGTTGCAAACAATTCCCTTTAGCAAGGTGTGTAATGCGTATTTAGGATGCATCTCGTCTCATATGGACCACTCTTTCTGTATAGGTTTATTCATACCAAATGCTTCTGTTCTGAAACTGACTTTGGTATAAGTTTTCTGTCTCCATAAACCTAATTATTGCACAGTCCGAAAAAACTGGCTTCAACAGATGCCCATGTTTCCTCCCCAACTCCTCCTATAGCTTCTACATCTGTAAGCTTTTCTTTTCTCACATTATAGTCTTGCATCTTTTGCAACAGCTCTAGCAATAACACATCCAAATCTCACTTACTGCTTAAAATGAAGCTCCAGAATTTCGGACTCCTGATACCCACTTTAGTCTCAGTCTGGTGGTGGTTCTGTGTGTGTCTGTAAAATGAAAGGCAAATCAAGGTTATACTACAAGTTCGTACAAACTCACATTGTAGCTTTACTCCTCATGCCCCTGGGTTTCCTAAGGCCGTATTTCTTTCTGATATAATTTCTCTACAGCTGGCAAAAAATCCCACCAGAGATGTACCAGATCTGCCTTCTTTTTCCTCTTGTGAAGGGGCTCTGTGGGAAGTAAAGGGAAGCAATTAGACTGAGTTGGTTTGTTTCACATCAGTAGAGGTAGAAGGGAAGAAGCTCTGTTGCAGGAGTGTACCAAATAACCCATGTAACCGCAATGCAGTATAAGTATACTCTTTGCAAATTATTAAACTTCACACTTCATGGAAGCTTTGCACTATTAGAAAATGTAAGGTGGGTACATAGTTTTAATGCATTTATATAGACAGTCAGTCACAAAACCACACAGAGATAGAGACTTCCCAAATCCATCTCTAATTTGGTTTGGGCATCAGGCTCCAGCCCACCATTACTGCCATGTATCCCATGAAAAAGCAGCAATAGCAGGAAAGATGGGAAAGTTCCTGTCAGATTTTTAGTCTTTCATAATTTTCTAATAGGGAGTAAAGCTTATGCTTAAGAAAATATTTGGGGGTTTGAGGTTATTAGGAGTTCAAAGCATTGTTTTTAGGTGAGAAAGGCGATCTTGTCATTTATTTCCACTTAATGCTCAAAATTATAAACACATGTTTTGAATGTTTAGCATATGACAGATGGTCCTACTTTAGGTGAATCTAAGTAAGTCTTATCCAGCAAGGAAGAAAAAATTACTATTGGTGGCTGGTTTGGTTTTTTTACCTCTCTGCAGCCTCCACCTTTCTTTTAATTTCACGTTGTTGAACAAGAGGAACACAGTAACTTCCCCAGATTATTAGGCTCACTGTTTAAGAAATGCTTGATGTAGTGAGAATCTAAGATATTTATTCACCCAAATCCTAAATGAAATATTTGTAGTGGTTCTGACGAGTTCTATTAGTCTTTGCAAATAAGCTGATTTTATTTTTTATGTGCATTTGCACTTAGAAGCAAAAATGCCAAAATACTGTGAGACATGTTCTACTTGTGTCATTTCCAGTTCTACCTGCATCAAGGAGTGGATACCTCCCTGGAAAACTCATTTTTGTGCTCAGACCAGCTGACTTTACATCTGAGAGATTCACCTGTGACAGAGATGCTTCCAATACCACTGGAGACTAACAAGCCAGCAGCCTGTGAAAAAACCTTCTTGGTAAAGATTGTCACTCTTGCAACCGGATTCTCAGGTGTAACAAGACCACAAATGCACCCTTCTGGTAGACCGGGGCTTTTCATTACAACAGCATTCAGAGGCAGCGATCTGCATTTCCCAGACTGCAGAAGTACCTGGGTTTGGTGCCTAGGGGTAGCCATCCTGGTGGAACGACTCCAGCTCTGAGGTTCCAGTCTAGTGCAAAGATTTCCCAGACGTTACTGGGGTCAAAACCAGAGCACCAGCATAGTCTCAAAAGTTAATGGAGAGCAGTAACATAGACATACACAGGATGGTGGTTCTAAAGGTGCATCACAGTGAATTAATTCTATCCAAAGAATACCCCTCCGCTTCGCTTCGCTTCCCACCAGAGAAAACATTGGTTCTGGATAGCACTGAACTTCAGCATTGTTTTATTTTATGAAGAATAAAATATTTTGTACAACTAGCTCCAAAAGTATTTTTCTTTGATTCTGGGAATCTCTTAACTCTTTGTGCACATTTGGTAATCCTCAGGAACAACCACAGAGTCTGTGAGGAGGAAGCAACAGCCTATGTCCTCCCAGTCACATTATTAGAGAAGCAATGAGAGAAATAAAGTCAAATATTATGTAGTACAGTTGTCACAACACTCCTGTGGAAGACATAGATTCACCCTTTCAAAGGTAAATACAGGATTTGAGCTCAGGTCTCCAATATCTTAAAAGCTGGGAGAGACAAGACCATCACCTTCAGCACCTCCTTCTCTCGGACTATCTGGTTTAAGTTTTTATTTAGATGTTTATGACTGATCCAGCATATGTTTTTTAATCCTTCTTTATAGATAATTAGTGAGCTGAGCTGAAATTTATGGAAACTTAAGCTATATTCTCTGTTGAATAAAATATTTGCTGCAGAATAAAATTACTCCAACTAATGAAACAAGAGGAAATGAACTAGAGGCAATTAAAAAAATGGGAGAGTTGGGAACAGGCCTGAGAAAGGATATGGAAAACTTTCATCCTTGTTCAACATTACTAATCAGCATAATTAAAAAGAAGTTAACATTCAAGTGCAGAGATATCAAAAAAGTCTTGTACGGATTTTTTTAATCCGCAAAGTAAGATGCGTGATAGTGCAGATGCTGCTGAGAAATTTCACTAGGGAATCAGCATGATTTTCTAACCTATTTAAAAGAAAAAAAGAAAGAAAAGAAAAGCTTTTAAATTCTTCACACCAAATGTACAATGTTTCTTCTTCAGGAGGGTAAAGACACTCTGAAAGGGTTGGTGTTAAAGCTGGGATTGGTCCCTTGACAACGTCCTCCTCGTCCTCCTCCAGATTCCTCTTCTGGAAAGTTCAGAGCACAGAGAAGTGCGCTTGTGCCTCAGTCCCACAGAAAACATTTGTCACTTTTAATCACACTCAAAATAGACATCAAAGACTACAGTAACACAATGGAAAGGACAGGGGAAATCTGTTTAGAGACCCTAAACTTGCTTGTTTTCTCAAGCCTCAGATTTGAAAATACACCTGCTTCCAAAGAGAGCTACGCTGACAGCTCAGTGACACACAGGCATTGCAGCCTGTACCCTTTCCTATGGTTCACAGGGTAATTCCCAGACCACAGAGTTTGGTTTAGGACTTTTTCTTTTAATGAGTTATTGTAAACACGAGGCAAGCAAGTCTAACACTACAGTGAGGTTATGATAACAGTCTCAAAGAAAATTCTGAAAAAGAGGACTGTGGTTAGCATAGGTGACAAAGGATTTAACAGATTACTTCAGCATCAATAGGTACTGAAAAATATACGAGAAACACAAAGCAGTTTTCCATCCTTTGGCTTAAAGTGCTTCACTTCATGGATGTGGGAAAAGCCATCAGACCTCCAGCTGGTTTCCTACCTTTTTTCTTAGTTTCAAATCAAAGCTCACATTTAAAGCCAAGACCCAGGAATGTGGGCCCTGGATTCTGAAGTTAGAGCAGAATCCCTTAAAGCTTTGAGCCCTGGCTCAAATAAGCAGCTTCCAGATTTCTGGCTATAAAAAAAGAAAGGAAAAAAAAAAGAAAAAAGTGAAAAACAAAGTGATGTCAACAAAGTAAGATCTTGAATTCATGGGAAAGGGTGCAGAAACCTGCAGCATGCAAATGTGCATGAGTCACATACACTGGAGGCTGTAGAGTTTCTGAAGTCAAAGCTTGTTGGTTTGCCTGAGAAATGGAGAAAGATGTAGCAGAGTTGTGGCCAGTGAAAGGCCAGGCTCCCTTGCAGCCTGGCAAGGAACACAACACGCCTGACCTATGATCTGACCAGTCAATGGGCAAGGCCAACGCGAGGAGTGAGGCCCAGCGCACGCTGGAGCTGGGCAGGCCTACCAGAGTGGGTTCCAGCCACCCAAGAAAGGAGGCTGAGGTGATGATGGCAGCGCGAGGTTCATCACCTCTGAGAGACAAGAATCCCAGCAATGCCTGTGGTGTGTGCTGCTGGCATGGTGGCAACCACTGTGGCAGCAGCCCTAAGTGGCAGAGGTCTATGGATGGTATGAGGGAAGACTGCTCAGGCCAAGACTCTGTGGACTATGCTATGCACTGTATGCAAGAGGCCATTTAAGCCTCTGGGAACAGGCGGCGTGCCAGGCACCACGGGTACCCTCATTCGCTTCCAGACAGATCTCCCTTTGCCAAGTGCATGTGCAGAGCCAGCATCAGGTTTTGGGGGAAAAAAAAAAGATAAAGTAGTGCCATTCTGTGACAAGTAATGACCAGAGCCCTCTCTGACTGGGAAATCCATTTTAATGTCATATATATCAGAACGCTATAAACTTTAGGCAATTAAATCAAGCTCTGCAATCCAGGTTTAAAAATTTGGCTTTATCCTTTCTGTAACTTTAGGTATCTCTTTCCTTTAAATGCCTAAATCTGCTTTACAGAGATGAGGACACCCGCAGGTGAAAAGCACAGGACAAGTATTAGCATTTGCAGTAAGTAGGAGATAAGCTGAAAATTTAATAGATCATTCTAAATAATCCTCCCACATTTTCCATTTAATGCATACCTTTTCTGGTGACTTTTGTTGTAGGGTAGTATTTGCATATGAAGTGTGCAATTATAAGCTCAGAAGGGACAAGTGAAACCATCTACCAACTTTGAGAAAATTGCTTGAAAATGGAGCTCTAAAAATACATTATTAGTAGCATAAGGTACATCCAGATTGTCCAACACAATTATAGAACAATTTCTTTCATTGAACATTATCCTTTTTAAAAATTCTGTTAAATTGCAGGGAATTTGTGCAATTTATATTATTGCTATCCCACTGGTCCTCATTTTACTGGGAATTTGTCTCTAAAGCAGTAGTGATGCAGATTCAGTTGTCTCATTGATCTGAAGAAACTTAGTGGATCTGTAACAACTCACTATCATGGTTTCACATGCAAAAAAATCCTCCTTTTTTACCCTAGTATCAGTCTGGATTAAATGGTAGTACCTAAAAATGAATCCATTAATCATTTAAGTTATTAATAGGTTTGTACAACAAATACCTCAAGGGAATATCCTACCAAGAGTCTGCACTCTAGAGACAGGCAGATACTTCTTGTTCTGCTGGTTCATGTGTGACTTTCAGAATCCATGAATGTTCAACATCAAACTAAATTACAGACTAAGTCTGTGAGCTGAAAAGCAATGTTTCTATCTGAGGATGCTTTTACAGCTACAGATATCTTTGGCATGATTGCAAATCCCTACTGACAAAAGCAGTCCTAATGAAATCAGATCCTTTCATTCTAACAATTGTAGGGAATTAGGACTTAAAATCTCTTTAATTTAAAATCTATTGTTCTCTTCAGGACAACTGTTAATACCAGACCATATGCTCACCTGGTGAAACTACCAAAATCAGTAAGAACTGCTAGCATTTATAAATCCAGTTAACCACATTTAATCACACTGACATGCATACTGTCACTCTTTACTGAAATCTGGCCATCAAATTTTGAAAATGTGGCATTGTCTCTGTTTCCTTAGGAAACACTCATGACCAGAGCTAATTAACTTTTAACATTATGTTTGTATCAACATTTTATAAAAGATGCATCAAAAAAAAGTTCTTCATACCCAAGTGAAAAGAAAAAAAAAGAAAAAAAAGCTACGTATACTATACAAAACCTAAGCCTTTCTACAAGCCACCATCTTCCAATGTCAACTGCAGTTAGAGCAGTTCTGAAAAAGCAGCTTCTCTGGTACACTACAGCTCAGTGAGCACAGTGGCTGCTATTCCAAAGCCAGAAACCAGTCATCATTCAAAACACATACAAGTAGAGGAGGGGGTTTCACTACATTATTTTCCAGTAATGTTTGTGTCTGTAGAAGGGGCTGAAATACCAAACAGTTCAATAGCTTACAGACATCAAATAAAGCACATCCCACAAATTTAACAAATACAATAACCAGTCCTCACAAAAACTCTTACGAGTGTTCCAGCAGTGGAGGGCTGCCTACAGAAAGTTACACTTAAGCACTGATATTTGCCTGTTCTCAGTAACATCAACTTGTGAATTGGAAATGGAGTCCTTTATCCAGTATAAAGTGAAGTTCAACTCGGAGCTATGGGCACATTCCGGCACCATCATTTGACATTTGCCCCAAAGGCACACAGCAAATTGGTGTCCAAAACACAACCAAATTAGGTCTTCCATCTTCTAAGCTGCTGCACAGTTTACCATGTGGATATTTACTCCTAGATGCCCATAATCAATCAGTCAACCACAGGATTCTCATCTAAAGCACATGTCTTCCAGACAGCTACTTTTTAAGCTTCTTTTCATGATGGCTACTGCATCTCTTGCACATATTAAATACAGGGCAGTACTATGGACCTTTGAAAATAATTGCTAAAAGTACTTGTTATATACAGCAGAGATTTGCTACGAGGGATGCAGATCTCAAATGCAGTTCCAGGAAGGAAAATTTTTCCATCCCTTCGACAAATAAAGAAGAATTTTTCAGTCTGTGACGTGTTTAGCATTTTGAGACTGAAACAGTTATCTCTATGAGCTCCTGCAGCAGTGCTGGCTAAACCCAATATATTATCTTGTACACTGAGTATCATGTCTGGTTTGACAGTGGAACAGTACATATAAAAAAGACAAAAGCTGTTATGAAAGATGAGTTCTGCCTAAAACAGTATTTCTAAGATGATGCTGTGCTCAATTAGCCTGTTACCTGAAAGGTTATGCATGCTGTTATTATAGCTCTTAATAGTAAAAGACTGTCTCTTGTGGGCTTGAATTGTCAACTCTTCCTAGCAAATATCAAAATATTATTTGTGTCATATACTCATTTAAGAGTTACTCTTTAGCAAGATTTAAAATTAACCAGTTACTATGCACTAGAATTAAAACTGCCTTCAGAGACACACATTGTCTTAGGCACATGTACGGCTTCAGCCTTTAGAAGATCTTTTTGCTATTTGTCCAGATCCCTAAAGGCATCTTCATGACAAATAGGGATGAGCAGTGACACTTCTCAGTGGTTTTATTCAATTATAAGGAATGGAGCTTTCTTCAAACATGTGCTTTATTTAATACTGGTCCTATCAGTTGTTGAATTCTTTATGGAGATCTTTAACCCATTCAGTAAGAGCCCAAACTGCAAGTAAATTACTAGAGAGTTTTATCATCCAGGCACAACCCAGCTTCCTTTATTTTCTCGGCAACTAAACAATGTTAGGGAACTGTAATGAGGAAAACGGAGACACTTAAGCAAGCCTCAGCTCAGTCTACTTACTGACCTTTTTCCTGTCCTTATGGACCCCCCTGCAAAAAGTAATTAAGCTAAAATTAGGCTTGAAAGCATTCAAAGAATCACAGTAGAGCTTAGTGAGTTAGAAGGAAATCACAGCATCCAATAACCTTTGAAAAATAAGATTAAATAAAAATTAAAATTTATCTAGCCTCTGTGAAACTTTGTGAAAGATCTTTTAAATCAAGGAATATTTCTCATTATCACATTGAAGAGACATTGATTCTAAAGTCAGTGTTTTTATCACCTGCAGGCTTTAGTTTTTATCACACACTTTATTTTAAGATCAGTGCTTGATGCAATTGTTCAGTTGCAGCGCAGTGTAATCAAGGCAGGAATACTTTCCAAATATTCATTCAATGTTATCAATTACAAAATTAGGCAGGACAACCAGTGGCAAGAACTCTATGCAGCGACAGATCAGACTAGACAGACCACACTTCTGGGGTGGGAGGCACAAATTGCCCTCTCAGCCAGAACCTGGCCTCAGAGCCAGCAGAGCCAGCTTGTTCTCACATCTGTAAGATGAAGAGGGGATACAGTGAGGAGTACAACCACTCCACTGACACAACAGGCCAAATGCAGACAGCTGAAAGCACCATCACTGCAATCAGCACAGACTGGTGGAAACTTCTGTGGATCATTTTCTATACAAATGTGGAGACAGCTATTCTCCCAAGTCCTTTCCCAGAGATTAATTCATCCAGGAAATACATGAAAGAAGAGTTTCCACTCTCCCTTCTCCTATTTCTGCCATTGCGCTGTTATTAGGGAGAGTCATACCTTGAAAAGAGCAATTCTTCAACTGGCCTTAAGTCATACAAACACCACAAGTGTCACTTGCTGCTATTCTCTAGCACAAGAGGCTCAGTGAGTGGGAGACAACAGACGGGTTGTCAAGGTAAACATCTAGCACTAACCCAAGCTGTAACAGCAGCTGGCAGAGAGGCTGGAGGCAGCAGCAGTGTAAAGCTGTGCCTTAGAATGCTGCATCATTTCTCAGATTTCTTTGGCTTGAGAAATTATCCCAGACTGGATGTTAATGGGCATGCAAATTAGCAATGCTAATAGAGAGCCACTCTTCCTGATGTTTTCTTACTTGCAGAATACCATCCGGTTTTGTTTTGCTTTCCCT
>NW_010179236.1:27444-28855 GCF_000695765.1 Mesitornis unicolor
ACATCTGTGTTAGAAAGCTTGCTCATAATAAGTATCTTGAGAACAAGTTATCAGGATCAGAAACAGCAATCTTTGAATTTAATGAAATAGAACTTCTTAGCCTAAATTGAGATGGATGGTCACACACTGCCTCTTATACATGTATAATAACTCTAATTTTGTCTGATCAACTTCTGCTATTAGCATCAATAGGACCTAGACATGGTTAATTGCTGTACCTTGTGGGCATAAATGTCCAGATTTCAGCCTATGGGAAGAAAAGATGCATGTCCTGAATTCATCCCCATAGCAATATAGCCTTGACATGGCCAACAAGCCAGTGAATTGGCAGATTCTGATAACCTGGAGGGTCCCTCTTATTGCCAGGAAGTACAGAGTTGCTCAGGAATGCAGTTTGCCCATCATCCTGAAATCCTATCCATCCACACAGTCACCTCAGTGCTAGCACTGGTACTCTCAGACGGCACTCTCAGCCATAGCTTGCACAGTCTCATTGGCTTAATTAGTTTACACAAGCAACTCTAGAGCAGAATTTAATATGCCATTTGTCCACAAGCAGCTCAAAACCTAACTGCATTTTTTGCTGCACCAAGAAGCAGAAGTGTAGAAATGCTTAAATACAGGTGCTAGGTCTCTGTCTCTAAGACAGATCTCCTCCCTCCTGAATTACCTCTTTGCCACCTTCTGGATGGCAATAGCAGTACAACTAAAGAGGAGATGCCATCTTTTTTTCCCCTTATTTTTAGAGTACTAAAACTGATCGGTCATTTTCCAGTGAGAGCTGGAACCATGGCTGCACATTTTCCTGCACTTGTGAGTGGATATGCTAAGTTTTCAGCCCTCAGGCTGGGTATTTTGAGAGGCTGAGGAAGACTATAGATAAATATAAACCTCCTTGTCAGCTAAAGGTTTCTCTCCCTTTTCTCATCAGAACTTTCTCCTCTTATCACAGAAAGGAACAAAGATTGATGGATACTTTATGACTTCTCATCCTCATGCACCACAGAGGGAGGCAATAAAAACTCAAAATTCAGTAGCATATTTCAAGACCCTTATTTACTTTAAACATCTCAATTAAATGGATCAATAATAAATAAAGCACAAGGAAAGAAGATTGGGTTACAACAATTCCCTACCATGCTAAAATTTAAAGATAATTCTTAGCAATTGGGACACGCTACTTCTCCAGAGGATATCACAGCTCAAGATAATGTGTCCTGCGTGAGCAGATAAGCATACCAAAATGATGAGAAGTAAATCTTACAAAGGCCGGTTCCCCCAAATACTCAGCTGCGTTGCCTGTTTCATTCTCTCTTGGCTTTCCACAGAGCACCAAGAGAGAAGGAAAGGAGAGAGGCAATAGGGAGTATATAAAGCAGGCAGACTGCTTTTCTCACTCTCTGTCTCACAT
>NW_010179236.1:28906-72985 GCF_000695765.1 Mesitornis unicolor
GTGTGTGTGTGTGTGTGTGTGTGTTAAGAGCCCTCTCTTCTGCATTTCCAGCTATAGGAAACAGATCTTTTATATATCCATCCTTCATGAAGATTGTCCCATTCACTGATAATCACAGTGGAAAATCACTCTTTTCTGTTCCTAACCTCTTCTTTTAATAATTTGAATCCTTTATCTAAATTTGAAACTATTACTGATGTAACTAATCCCATTGATGCAAATGAAACTACCTGAGATAACTCCTGGAAACTGGAAGACATTTCCTAATCCTTTAACACTTATGTTAATAAAGTCTGATTTTCCTTTCTTTTGACAATGCATCAAATAAAAAGAAAATACAAAGACAAGTGAACCACCTCTAACATACTCTCTAAATCATTATGACTTCTAAGCTGTTGGAGAATGAGCTAGAAGCAGTTAAAGTACCCCATTTCACACGCATCTGTAGGATTTGAGCCAGGTTTTCCACACCTTAGTTCACCAGCAGTTGAGGACATTAAGTAAGAATAACCTGATTTAAAGGAAATAATATTGCTAAATTTCAGGCCACTGTCAGAATCCTGAAGAGGATTTTGCTTTAGGATGCAGAGCAGTTTCTTCTATAATTGGGAAAAAAGTTTACATTAAGAGTGGCCAAAATGATGTCTGAGGGACTTACACCAGCTCCAGCTCAGCCTAAAGCCAAGTTTCACTCAATACCTGTGCCAGTTCCACAGCATCCATGCAATCCTGGTGTGCTCTATCAGGTTCTTGGAATTAATGACCTAATTTTATTCCAGGACATGTGTAAAGTGTTTTTCATGCTAATGAGAAGAAATATAAAGTGTGTTATTTACAAAAAATTAGTACAACCAGAAGACCTCAACAAAAAGCAACATGCTTTGTCTTTGGATAGACAACTTTTAGGCTGTCCTGTGCTAAACATACAATAAAAAATCTAATGGTAATAGTAACAGTAAAATAGCTGTTTAACACTGTATATGCATGCCTGCCTTAAAGGAAGGCAGCCTTTAGACAAAACCTTCTTTCCAAGATCTAATGCCTTGAAGATATTTTCCCAATGTTCCTGACCAGGCATTTAAGAGAAGTGGAGATTTACTTTGTCATGAGGAATATAAACGAGAAACAGTGCATGTTAGGACAGAAATTTCAGCTAGTTCCAGGCTGATCACAACAAGATGTATTAAATAGTTTACAATTCTGAATTAAAGACTTCTGGCTGTAACTATTTATTCTGCAGCATGAATGCCTTGCAATGTCTATTGTGGTCATCTTCAAAACATTTCTACAAGGCAGTCCAGAGGAATGTATAGTGGAGTAAGTAACTGAGCTTAAGGTCTTTGAAATCCTGGAGAGCAGCCTCCTCCTTAGACTACCTGTGCTCTCCAATTACTACACACCCAGCAAGTCACTAGCCTGTGCGATGTTCCTGAGAAATGCATGCCTACTACATGTACTTAAAAGAAGGCATCATCAGAGAAAGATTTTTTGCGTCATGTTGAAACACCTCAGTCTTCACCAGGGGAAAGAAGTGCAGAAAATGACAGTGAGGGTCTCAGTGTATGAGGCCCATTCAGCCTCCAGCACCAGTGCTGAGGGCAACTATGAGAATTCAATCAGTGGAAACTGTGGGCTCAGAGCTCTCTGGACCAACAAGACCAGCACAAAGTTAAACTGAATCTCAACTTCCTTTCAGAGAGGGGAGCTTATTAGCCAAGAAATAACATTTCTCTGACTGGTTTGTTGCTGAACAATTCTGCCTGCTTCCCTGATGAAAACTTAGCTTCTCTCTTGCCTTAAAAGGAGCAGCTTCTTAAAAACTAATCATAAATACATATAGAAAGAGAGAATCTTATTTTGTCACAGATCAGTGGAATTTTGCTTTTCATTTTCTTTAAGCTACCTTGCTTTCACCTGTCTGCAGAGATCCTCCAGCCTGGCTTCGTCCTCTTCTCAGCTCCTAGACTCACATCCAGTACTGCCAACATTAACTACTCTCATCTGACTGTACATCTTGCTTTTATTTATTTTATTTTTTTCCAGACCTTAAATGCAACACTAGTGCATAATCCCTCAGCTTTTCATATTTACTGCAATTTCCACTGTGGTAGGAGACTTAACAAAGCAGGCAAAACCCCAAAAATTCATTGAAGAAATAAGCGGCATCCAGCATTTCGATATAATTTTCACGTTTTAAGATCCCATACAGCTGAAATTCTGTCCTTCAATTGCAGTGAAAGACCCTAAGGAAGGGAAACCATTCCTATTTGGCCAGCAGAAATTAATTGCTCTTGAACAGCGGCACTTTTACCCTCAATATCCTCTTCTGCTTGACGTCTGTGCTGCAGGAAGTGAACACACTGTACATAAAAGTAGAAACCAAGAACAACATTTCTATCAATTTCTGTTGGTGTAATTTGAACAGTATCATTGAGATATGTTGCTGTACTTGGTAGATGTAATGATGGGGCAGACCGGATAGTGAGCGCTTAAACTGTAGATGACATCTCCATTAAAATGATTCACATTATCATGGGATTAGGTCACAATAACAGGGCTGCAAATGCCACAGTACTTGTCAGAACCATCTCTTGCTGCACCTTCTCTGAGTGGTGATAGTGACACATTCAGGATGTCTGTGATACTCCAAGTGCTTAAGGACTTGAAAATGACGCACGAGATAAGTGGACATCCCAGGGGATCATTAACAAGCTATCAGGCTTTCACTTTTCGCTTTGAATTGACATCCAGGATGGGTCAATGACAACCACGAGTTCTATCTATCTGGCCCTGAGGGAACAGACAGGTAAGGGCTGATGAGTTACCCAAAGTACCAGAACCCATAACACAAAAAAGACATTTTACATGGGAAGTACCGTAGAATCCAAATCCTAAAAAAGCCAGTTCATGCTCCAGACTTTCAGCTGTGAAAGCTTTTGTCATGTGCTGTACACTGCCAACAGTAGGGAGGGACTAAGGGCTACAGCTGAAGGAGCATTATTCACCAAATGAGATCAAGTGTCTTGGTCCTGTCTTACCCTGATCTGTTCCTTGCACATGCTGTCCTAGATACTCTCCAGCTTGTATAGGAAGGAAGTTCTGCTCCCTAAAAATGCACAGGTCCCACTATAGGCTTAATCAACCCACAGTGCAGATGTGTAGGGTCTTAGTTGGCATCTGCTACATAATGAATTAGTAAAGGTAAAAAGACAGCAAAAGAAGCCTTCAGAGACACCTTTTGCTTTTCCACCAGCATGTTAATGTCATCAGAATCCTTCCCTTACAGAGCTGTAGCATGAATCTAAATAACTTCCAGGGAACATAAATGAAAGTCAGAAAGAAGCACAGGGGTACTAATTTTCATCACTTTCCTTATGCTCATATGCCTTGGAAGAAGAACACTTCTTTTGCTACCTTTGACCCAGTGATTGTGCTGCTTTCCTTTATTGAATCCATGGATTACTTCGAGTAATTCTTAAAATCAGGCATACATAGCACTGTGGATTTACACAATGAGTTATAAATCCAGACATATTTTCCGCCTTGAACAGGATTACAGACTAAAAATAAACACTTTAAGCAAACACAACATATATCCAAAGTAAAGCCATAAAAATACTAATCAAAAGATTACACTAAATTATTTGGGGAGAGGTCATTTTAAGTTAAAATCATTGGAGAAAAGCAGACATGTGAACAGAAATATGAGTGTCTTTCAAGAGTAGGGTAAGCTGTGATGGGGAACCAGATGATCTTTATGGTCCCTTACAACCCAAACCATTCTATGAAGCTGATGGGAGACTGTGCAATACAGAAGTAGGCATGGAAGAATACAAGGTGGGGTGAGAAGTCAAGAAGAGGACTACTGCAGAAATTACATGAAAAAGAGAAAATTAAGCAAAGCTGGGTGTAAGAAATATGCAAGCACATGCTTCTCTCTAGTCAGAAAGTATACACACAGCAAAACCAACCCAGAGAAATCCATTCTTGTAAAGCCAGAACTCTCGTCTGTGCACTTTCGTATGTCCCACAAAGGAAAAAAAAAAGTAGAATCTGGTTTTAAGAATGTAAAGATAGCCCTCAAAATTATACACAGAATAACAGGGACAGGACAGAAGAGCACACACCAGACAACCACATGAATCCAGCAGTCAAAACATAACCTGGAAAGGAAAAAATGAGTAAACTCATCTCTTGAGTGTGAAGCTACTTGATCTCTTTCTCCATGACCTGCAGGAGAAGCTGCTATTACATCTCCATAACATGAGCTGTTGGTGGCACGGTCAAGCATCAATAATTTAGCCAGTTTGCCCACAAGAAGAAAATGAACGTCCTTACATGGCAGCTTTCTTCTGCAAGCACCTCTCTCATTCTGAGGTGCACGGTAATACGTGCTTGCCTATATACCAGCACTGCAACTTATCTAAGGAAGTTAGTTCTTCTATCATTCAAATACTTTACGCAAATACATATTCTTACATATATGGTTATACATTCTATGCACATTTTTTATGTATAGGAGTCTCCATCACATATCAAACGTTTAATTCCCCGCATATGGCTTCTCTCTGGAAATTGTTAAGTCGTTCTAGTGGTGCAAAGCTCTCCCTCACCCCCCGAGACAGGAAAATGTCCTTGTTTCTTGTTTAATTGGTATTAATGACTTGATATTGGGTATTAGGGTATCTGTCAGGGTAAGCTGCCCCCCAGTTAGACCTACTGGGAATGTATCAAGTCAGGCAGCAACAGGAGGTGGCAAGGTATAAACAAAAGATCTAATAAAAGAAGCTACAACTTCTTCAGGGATTTTTCCTTTTACTTTAGATGCTTCTAAAGTCCAAGAGAATATGAAGTAAACAGGGCTAAAATCAGGGCACTGCAGAGGAAGCAGGGTGATGAGTAGACGTTGGAGTAGCTGCAGTGAGGCTGTTTGGGAGGACTATTTGTTTTTTAAAGTAGATTAATGTCCCAGTTTTAGTGGCCAGCCGAGCCCTAAACCATGACAATTACCAACTGCAGGGTATTCCATCACTCTTCCTCAATCACTTTACATTAACATTCCTCTGATTTCAGCCTCTGTGAAGTCTCTAGGGAAACTGCTCCTGACTGACTAATCTACAAGGAAGAGGAAAAGCAGAACACAAGCAAGGCAGCACACCGTGCCTTTAACCAGCCATCAGGATGGGGTGAGCAAACCTCTTTACAACACAGATCACATCTGAATGGAGATGAGACTCTCAAAGTCTTAAGTACAGCAATAGTAACTCAGAGGAACTTAAAACCACAGTAATGGGTAGAGAGGCAGAGAACGAGAGAATGTAATTTTGGGTCCAGATCTCTCTCTTTCTCTCATATATATTCTGGGAAAACACCTGAACAATTCAGATACCAGATATTAAATAATCTAGTATCAGGCAATTCTATGACATACCAAGTTTACACTTCATTTGCTTTTATTGTAATTACATAAAAATAAAAACACTTTTTTGTTAATGAAACATTACATAGAAACAGAAAAAAGTTCATTTGGCTTTAAATTTGGGGGGTGAGGGGGAATAAAATAGAAGTTACTTCAGTCCAGTGTTGGGCTTCATGAAACTTAGGATTTGAAAACAGTGTTAATCAGTAGGCCAATTTCTGCAACTAGTTAGAAACTACAGGATTGTATAGGGTTATCAGTGAAGCAGCACAGACATCCCACTGTCACTATACCAATGACGAGCAGACTACACCCCTTTGGCAGAAGTTACGTGGGCATCACCTAACAGAAGCCAATTAAATGACCAAAAGTAACATAGGAAGAGAAATACGTTAAGTCTAATATTTCTACTGTTAGTGCTGTAACTAAGCATTATCAGGGCAGCAGTAACTCTTCAGTCAGCTTGCATATTCAGAGCCTTATTCAATGCCCCACAAGTGTTTAATATTTATGGACTGTCTGACAGCTAGATAGGTAGGTAGGTAGCTAGTGCTGCCCACGTACAGGCTGCAAGAAGCCAAGCAGCAGATATCACTAAGTGCTAACTTCTACCTGTTACCCACTAGGAACAGAGTTTGCAATCAGTCCTTGCTGCTGATAGTAGCATAACTATAATTTTTAAAAACCTCTGACAGATAATCATAGAATCATACAGTGTTTTGGGTTGGAAGAGACATTTAAAGGTCATCTAGTTGAACCCTCCTGCAGTAAGCAGAGACATTCTCAACTAGATCAGGTTGCTCAGAGCCCCGTCCAATCTGACCTTGAATGTTTCCAGGGATGAGGCATCTACCACCCCTCTGGGCAACCTGTTCCGGTGTTTCAACACCCTCCTTGTAAAAAATTTCTTCCCTATAACTAGTCTAAATCTACCCTCTTTTAGTTTAAATCCATTATGCCTTGTCTATTTGAAACAGGCCCTGCTAAAAAGATTGTCCCTATCTTTATTATAGGCGCCCTTTAAGTACTGAAAAGCTCCAGTAAGGTCTCTCCAGAGCCTCCACTTGTCCAAGTTGAAGAATGCCAACACTCTCAGCATTTCTTCATAGGAGAGGTGTTCCATCCCTCTGATCATTTCTGTGGCCCTCCTCTGGAGCTGCTCCAACAGGTCCATGTCTTTCTTGTGCTGAGAACTCCAGAGCTGGATGCAGTACTCCAGGTGGGGTCTCACCACAGTGGAGTAGAGAGGCAGAATCACCTCCCTTGACCTGCTGGCCACACTTCTTTAGATGCAGCACAAGATATGGTTGTCCAGAAAGTGCTGAAAGAGACGCTCAGAGGATAGGTACGTCCAGTTGCCAACAGCTCTACTGTAGGAGCAGAGATGTGATGGCAGAACCCTGCTGTTGGACAATGAATGGCATGATCTGCCTGCATACAGGTGTCCCCTCTCACCCCAGGCTCCACAAAAGGCAGTGCAATTCAAAATTATATCAAAGAGCCCATAGGCCATCTTCAGTTATTTCAAGACAAACCATCCAGCAAGTTGGTGTTAGTTTTGGTCCTGGCAAGAATACAATGGGAGGGTAAAAAGGAAGAAGCACGAAGGCTCAGGAACGCACTGGTCTTTGGCATGAGCAGGATTTGGCTCCCACTCTGCTGCCACCTGGAATGAAGAGAAATTGCTTCCACTTCACCTCAGGATTTTCCATAAACAAGGCACAATTATATGTGAAACAGGCTAGAAAAAACAAAGGCAGCACTAATGGGGCTCTGTAAGGGTTTTGTTAAAGTGGAGAGCATGCTGTTAATGGCAAAGACACTGGAAACAAAATGTCAGCAGATTCACACCTGTCATTTGCTCTCCCATCCCCAGTCCCGATCCCCAGGAGGCACAGAGTCAGCAAACCTCACACAGGCACGGTCCTGAATTCACTCAGGCAGCTGGGACCATACACTTCCACAAGTCCTTCTCTCTACCATTTTCTCCACTAAGCAGCGGTGGCTGCTGGTGAATGGCACACACTTCCGCAAGAGAAAAGCTCTTCTCTACTTGCTCTCCCAGTGCGAAGGGGAGAGCCTGAACAGTGAGAGCTGTCAGTTCCTATCTTTCTTTGCCACTCAGCTTATTTCCTGATTCCTAAAATGAAGCTGCAGCTGCACTGGATGGATGTGCTTAAATGCAAGCCTCCGGAGATGGGGAAGTGCTGACTGGTGAATTGCCTTCTTTCACCTTGTTCTGATGCTATCCTCTACTCTCTCAACTTTTCTGGCTCTCCCCCGTCCTTCCTAAAGGGGAACCAGCAACCTGGTAATTCTAATTTTTTGTACAAGTTTTCCCTGGTGAAAGCTCTTCCATACGATTCTCTAAAATGACATCTGCTCTAGCTTCCTTGAGCTTAAGGGATTTGAATGTCCAAGAATTAGGGTCTTGCAAGTATGTAGTTAACTGTTCCCACCATTTCCACCCCACAGCAAAGAAACGCAGCCTAATGATTTCATGTTCTCTGTTCCCCAGAGGAATTATTTCATGTTCCTCGAAGGAAGCAGTTATTACTGCAGCCACAACTTCAAGGCATTGGCCTTGAGAACAGAGCCTAGCTATTATACTGAGTTCCCAAGTAGTATCTAAAGTACTAGAGATTTCCACTCTGACATCAGTCCTTCCAAGCGATCTTACTTACCTCTTTATCTGTAGTTTTACAATCATACAGCAAGGGCATTTGTTTTTAAACATAACCTGAACATTTCTCAAGGATTGCAGAAAAAAAAAATAGACAAAATGAGCTGTGAAAAGGAGGTAAAAAAATAATAAATATCATTTTTAGGATGTAAGAGAAGAGGAAGAAAGAGAAATTTGGTCAAATCTACAATCTTTAAAAGAAGCCATATGAAAGTTTGGGGGTTTACAATACCTCCTCACCTGCCACTTTCCTACATGATTAAAATTGTGCATATAAGCAATCTGTTCTTTCCTCTTCCCTCCTCTCCACCAGAAGATGTAATTTAAAGATTTTGACTCCTAGCTGTCCAAGTAAAATGTTGCACGGCAACAGTCCCTACTCCTGTCACTGGATCAAAATAGATCTGGGCCATGAAATCTCAAATTTGAGTTTTTCCCTGTTTTCACATTGTATGGGTGAGAAATTCAGAGTCCCCAGGTCAGACACAACTGCCCACTGCATTTCAGATAGACCCAATATCAATGTGGTAAAAGTGAGCCCCAGTAATATACTGGATTTTAGTGAGAACTCAGTCTGTTACATATGTTATACCTTAGGTATCTGAAAGGTCTAGATGGACTTCAGTAAGAAGAAATCTATCATCCTTATCAAATAATCAGCCCCCTATCCTTATTAAATACACACACCAAATAGAGATCTACAGTTTGCCAGTTCTAGAACCAATTCAACCTCCCAAAACCAAGTGCTGTTCCAGTTCCAGCACTGAGTTATCCTAGCCCAAAGAAACAGTGAAGCTACCCCACTAGTAGCGGCAGCCGACAAAATGGTTAATGTAGCTATTGAACACCGATGTGAGCAAGTAACAGCCCCGGCAACCTGTGCTGCTTCCTAAGCCAGACACCGAAGTCCCTCTGAACCAGCCCCCTCTCTGTTCAGGTGTGTGCTGGGCCATCACTGCAGTGGGCTGCTCACGGCGTCCTGTCAAACGCACCATGAAGTCGCGTCCAGTCAGCCTTCTGCCTTGGAGCTGTGGGGTGCCAGTCTCTTTTTTCCTTAATGCACCGAGAGGGACATTAATTTTGTGAGTCATGCTGGTAAATTTATGGCATCCTAATCTCAAAAATGAGACGTTAATTCATGAAAAAAAAAGAAAAACAAAAGAAGAAGAAGAAATAAGTGGGTGACAGAAACAAAGATGACAGTAAAACTGAGCCTTGCAATCATGAAGCAGTGCTGGGACAGAAAGGAGACTCCTGGCTTTACGTGCTAGGAACCATTCAGCTACAGAAGGCACAACTCCTGGTACCTCCACATCCTTCCTCAAGGACTTTGGAGGTGGCAGACCCACTCAGAAACATCCCAGAACTTCCTCTCCTCCCACCCACAGTTAAAAAGCTCCCATTCTGCTTCTAGCTAAATTGTCCCCTTGCATACCTGGAAGAGGGTAGATTTAGACTGGATATTAGGAAGAAATCCTTTACTGTGAGGGTGGTGAGACACTGGCACAGGTTGCCCAGGGAAGCTGTGGATGCCCCCTCCCTGGAAGTGTTCAAGGCCAGGTTGGACAGGGCTTTGGGCAACCTGGGCTGGTGGGAGGGGTTGGATCAGATGATCTCTAAGGTCCCTTCCAACCCAAACCATTGTGTGATTCTATGATTCCATGATACATAAACATGTGCACACACCATGGCTCCTACACTCCTTTCCTCTCTTTTACCAGTTTAAGTTTAGCACCAATCTGTAATGTAAACGTACTGCAAAAGTGCAAAACATTCTGGTTTTCCTCTTTTCCTACCTGCCTTTCCAACTGTAAGATTACACCAGGATTTTCAAATAGCTCAAAAAATCTTTTTACTCTCAATGTAAATCTGAAAGTTTGAAAAAATATTATTTTAATTTTCACGTTTTAAAAAAAAACCTAAGCCATAAATCATAATATAGCCATAATCATTCATATTTTCTTCAGCTTTGGTTCACTTTATAATGAAATTGAAGAGTCTGGGTTGGCAAAAATAACACAGGTACAGGCACCACAGCATAGAAAATATAAAAGCCTTACACATTCAAAATTCTTATGTATTCTCAACAGAGGGTGGTATAAGAGCTAGAGTAGCTGACATATAACGTGTCCTAAATTGTCTTCTACAAGGCAGGCTACGGTACCCAGCCCTTAGATACGTGCACCAAACCAGAGTAAACCAAAATGGAATAGGCTTGCTTCAGGAACAAAGTCTCCATTAAGGCTTGGTTGCATTAACTGAACCCAAACACTAGGAAAGCCACTTTGAAGTTAGTATTAACCAGGTGACACTGGCAAAAGTACATGATTGTGGCAACAAGTTAAAAGTCAGTTTTTTCCTCCAACTCTTGTGCAATACTAACCCCACTACAGCAACACCAAATGGAGACCTGACAAAAGCATTATGTAGATGAGTACACAGCTAGTCTCGAGAAAATGACTGCGAAAATGTATTTGATTGCTACTGGTACTGCTCAAACTTCTCAGAATTTCCAATCACCTTACAAAGGACCCTGAAATGAAATGCTGAAGTGTCCAATGCTCATAATCATGGTCAGACTTCTCACAAAACAGACACTCCATATTCATATCCTCCACCATCAACACACAAGTACAGTTCACAGCCAGAAGTTAAAGCCTAGGAATCTTAATGAGTATGCATGCAAGAAAACAGATACATTCAAGATCAAGAAGAAAAAACTGCTCTCAATGCCTTTTGGAGAGCCCCCATTCTGGTTCTGTTAAGAAAATGGGAGGTTCAAAGTTAAACCGGCTGAAAATGAACACTGAATTCAAAATCTAGTAAAATGAAAGAGGGGGTGGTGTTTTCTCAAAAAAAAATAATCAAAAATGGGTTCTTTTTTCAATCAGAGCAAACTTCAGATAAAGCAAAAATTCACAGAAACCACTATTGCAGAGAACTGGGACCGAAAAGCATTTTAGGGTGTAAAGAGAGCTGTCATTCCAAGAGCCACACCAGTATCAGCAGAGTTTAAAACTCATCTCCTGCCCAGAGAAGACCAAAAATCGCTTCAGATAGAGGGGAAGCTGTCATTCTACATAGAACAGATTTTGTGGTTTAGGTGATGGCAGTGGTAAAAAAGGTAGCACAGCCCACATGACTTAAGAGAATTCTGAGTTTGACCGAAGCAGGCCAAGCTGGTACGCACACCACGCATTATCAGTAGGAAATTCTCTGAATCTCATTTCCGAGGCCCTTCTTGCAGAAAGTCATTAAGCTCTAATTAATGGCTCTGTGAGGTAGAGGGATCCGCTTTGACATCCATTAGGATGGAGGCTCAAATGTCAGACCAGCAATGGCATTAGGCAGACTCTGGCATTTTGCCCAATGCAGGATTAGCATTGACGCATTCAGCATCCTTTGAAATCCTCAGCCCTGTAATAAAATCTGCAGGTTTTCTCTCTGCCTGTGTGATGGATAACAACTCTAAGTGATCTGCTGGTCCATTACCAAACATCACCTCTCCACCCCAACTGAGCAGGAAGAAAAGACTCAGTGTGGCCCAGTTGCACAGTCCTTCTCCAAAAAACGGTTAAAAACAGCCACAACCTGAACCCTGGAGATGCCACAGCCCCGGAAAGAGCAAGAACTTTATGGGAAGCACTCCCCACAGTCTGGGAGCTGGCTAAGGAAGTAACAGAGGAGGAAAGGAGGTAGAAAATGGTCTAAAGAGCTGTGACTGAAGTGCTGCACTGTCAGCAGGGGCCAGCAGTGGGAACTTAGGAAGCACCTTCCTGCAAACAAGGTAGGGAAGCGTAGAGGGACCACAACTCTCCTTCTACTCCAACTGGTGCCAAGTGGGCTGTTTCAAAGGCACTGGCTATGAATCGCCAACCTTGACTGAAACCTGTCAGCCTGTCAGAAATCCTTGTTAGGTGAAGTACTAACCCAGGGACCAGCACTCTGACAGCCTACCCTCTTCCACACCAATCATCATTGCCTAGCTGCCTCAGCTGCCTGTCCTTAGCCTCTAGCTCCTATCTTAAGAAGAACCCTTCCTTCTTCCTAATTTGCAGAATTCCATTACTAAATCACTCACTTTTAATGAGTACCTTCAGAGTTGCATACTGTACCAACCTAGGTAAAAGACACCCAGCTACCATTTCACTTCTGCTCTCTTGAGTAAATGCAACAGTGATGTTAAATGTATTTTCCCCTACAACTGAGATGTATCACCAAGAGTTGTTCAAAGCAAGAAAAAAAGACAAACAACATCAAAGAAACAAGATGAGATTTTCTCATGCTGTCTGCCACCACAAAGGCCTCTTCCTTGCAAGTGGAGACCCTCACAACTTATGAAACAGTTTTATCCCTGCAGAGGACCCTGCTAGTGGCCAAAATGAGGCATCACCCAGCTTCATTTATTTCAATTATTTCTTTGTCCTCCCTTCACCAACACTGAAAATAAGTGTAGGAGATTAGACTGGGCCAGCAGCAAAATTAGACAACTGGCCCTCAGATATGCATATCCAAGTGCCAAGCTGTGCCAGCTGGTTAAGCAAATAGATGCTGACTGAGAAAAGGGCTGCGAGGAACAGGCAGAACCATCACTGTTGCACTTGGAGCAAGCGAAGCAGGCAGAGTGAGGCCTGATGCCAATGGCCTCTCATTCAGAGGGATGCCAGTCAACAGAGGGATGTAAAGTTTAACCTGGCAGGAAGTATAGCAGTTTTGTAAACTGAATTTTTGGTAACTCCTGTTACAGCCATGGGAGAGAGGCAGCAAAGAATTGAGACAGTCACTGAGTTGGGCATTATTTTAAAAGGCCCAGATGGAGCTTCGATTAGAATGACAGGGATGGGTAAACAACAAACCCACACAGCCACCTCTGTCACCTGACACACAGTAACGCTCTTCCACACCAAACCAAGATACAAAAATATTTGCATGTGGTCCAAGCTGGAAGAATGACAGCAATAAAACCAGACCAAACTGTTTTAGAACTGTTATTTAAAAACAGAGGTACATTAGCGTGAGGTAAAACAAGACCCAGACTGAAACACAAAATCCAAGCCAAGGCTGTGGAAAGGTCCTGCAGAGTTTGGCTTTATGTGGCAGAAGTTATAACCTCAGGCTCAGAAGCAGAATGGCAGAATGGCAAAATAGCAAAATGCCTCAGTCCAGGCACTTTTGGGACTTGTTTTGTTCCTTATTTATTTCCTTTGATTTCCTCCCTTCTTCATGCCTCCTCTTCATACCCATGCCTGGAAGCTGCAGCAGAAAGAGACTGACAAGTTTAGCTGTGGAAGTTTCCATGATGCTTTGCGAAGCAAAATAGAAGCAGAGAAGTACAGAAAAAAATTACGATCTAGCTGGATTCTTTGAACTATGTTTACTATTAGTTTGAGCAGCCATCAAGTTGTGATACTATGTGCATATCGACATGCAGAGCTGGAAAGCGGGTAAGTAATCAATAGCAGTGAGAAACAAAGCCTGGATGAACACAAAAAGTTGAATCATATTAGAAAGAATCAACTTAAAATTCAGCAGCTAAACAAAGAGAACGGGCAGGCAACAGGGAGCACAGAAACAGTCGCTTCATTGCACAGCTTTACAAATCAGACGCAGCGAGTTTATGTGACATGCCAGAGACTGCTCGGTGAGCAGCAAGGCTGGGCACTCAGGTATGTGCACC
Source organism: Mesitornis unicolor (assembly GCF_000695765.1). Lineage (NCBI taxonomy): Eukaryota > Metazoa > Chordata > Aves > Mesitornithiformes > Mesitornithidae > Mesitornis > Mesitornis unicolor. The sequence goes on from NW_010179236.1 coordinate 42,686, forward strand.
AGTCCCAGCATTTTGATAGCTGGACTGGTGCAACGGTGAGCATATCACCTCACCACTCAGTAGTTCTTCCCCTTGCCCATAGAAACTGGCTTTCAAACTTAAGGGGGCAAATGCAAGGGAAGCTGTGTTGGGAACCAGTGCTCTCAAGTTTGACTGTTACATTGCAAGGCAGCAATGGAAACACATGAATGCAATCAGTGTTACAACAACTGGAGGCTGTGGCACAACGTGTTCTGTATAGGGTGGACAGACAGTTCACGAATGAAGTTTCCCACATGCTTGAGGCTATGTAGTAAGAAGACAGACTTAGGCTTTGTCTATGTGTTTAAAATGCATTGACTTAGCAAATCGAACAGTGGAGTCGATTTTCCACAGTGAATACCTTCACATCAGCTTAAAGCCATCACAAACATGCTTTTAAGCAAGCAATCCTAAGGGTTCTGCTACACAAGAAAACTGCACCAGCTTTAAGCTAGAGCAGGGCTTTGATTCACAAACACACATTGCTCTAGCTGTGGTAATAAGGACAGCAGTCCCCAGTTTGCTGCCATACCTCCCTCCCATGATTACCTTCCCCACAGCAGATCCCACAAAATGTTTAGTGCATCCCTCTCCTAATCTCTGTAGTTCACAGGCCAGCCAGTGAAGTCACCACCAAGGTAAACAGTAACAATGATAACTGGGAGGCAGACGCTCTGCAAGCTCACTGTCAGGTAGTAGACTGCAGGATGGACAGGGCAGGCTGTGATGGCAATGTCCTTCTCATAACCTTAAGACCTAAAACTGAGGCAAACCCCCGTTTTGCAGTCCCAGTGGTTTATTATTGTCTTTATGTTGGATACTATGCATAATATTTGCGAAATCAATTGAGAGATGCTTGTAACTGCCTGCAAAAGCAATAAAAAGAGTCCCTCTGTAATTTCAAGAAATCACAGTATGAGTCCTCATATGAGGTGCATCAGCATGTCAGGATGAAAGAAGATCTGCAAGTTTTTGGAAGTGGACCAGCATAATAAGTAAATACACAGTCTTCTTGCCCTTCTTTTGTGTGTGTTTAACTGCGAGGTACATTGTACATACTTAATCCGCAGTCCATATTTGATAGACACTCAGAGCAGTACAGCTGAAGGACAGTGAAGATTGCCTTACAGGCCAGCCATGCATACAAGAAAGTGAAGGACCTTGTAGCAAACATTGCCGTTTGCTACAGCTTAAAGAAAGCTTACACAGAGCACTGCAACAGGAAATGTCACACAGAGGCAGAGAAATCTGCAGTCAGTCAGAGAAAAGTATTGCTTGAACAGAAGTCATGTAGGGAGGTTGCCTTCAGTTTCCCTTCTCACAATGCATAATAAAGAAAGGACTTGAAATTCAGTCATATCCTGCTTGAAAAGGTCTTCATGGACCTATAATTTGCCTTGAAGGAAACAAGATGGGGGCAGGGAGAGGAAACTAGCAGGTGGTGGCATATGATAAGATGAACATAGCTTTCCAGTGTTCCTGTGGGCCATATTCTCTCTACCTCACAGTCTGCCTTGTATTCCCAACCACACTGCTCTTTCATGTTGTGCTATCTACCAGCGTGCAGCAGCTTTGCTTGGAGACAACAGGATTCATCAAGTCTGTCATTTGCCTGTGGTTAAAAGGCTGTGCACCTGGGTGTGTTGTCCACTAACTGATGTGTTTATTCTGTTCTTCATGATATCATATCTGAACTTCCCCAGGGAGCTGAAATGGAGATTCCCCAGGGGAAGCTGCAATGTCGGGGATGAGCAGAAGGCCATTCTGTACTGCAAGACAATCACTCAACTATTCAGCATTCAAAACTTAAGCATCTGGATCAACATGCTAACAAACCTCTAATGGTTGTGCACTGGCAAGAAGGAACCAGTGTCACAGAAGTTTAGGGGCTACCCAGGAAAACAGCCAGTTGCCGCAGCAGAGGACTTTTCTACATGGCCAGTGGATCAGTGTGAGAATGTATAACACACAGGTCACCAGGCAACTCAATGTTCTGTCTGAAGCCATAAACTAAACCAGTTTTTACTGGTTCAAGCAGCTCCATGAAAGTGTTTTATAGAAACAAAACCAATTTTCACAAATGTTTCAAGCTTCTCCAGCTATAAGCTAAGCATGAAGATCATTCCACCATGCAATTTGTGCTGTCTCTTGACCTTCAAGTTATTCATGCATTGTCTAGCACTGACTCATGACACAATGTACTGTGCCACATCCTGCTATAAATTTAATCTCTGTATTTACATTTGAATGGGAGACACTCAGCCATCTACCAACGCAGCGATATACATGCTCTTGTTCTGGGATCGGCTTCAAGTCATTAAATGGAGAAAGCTGGTCACAAAGTACAACCATTTTCATATAGGCAGTTGACACTGCCTGATCTGCTGTAGACATGCCCAAGTGAGCGCCATCACATTTCTTACAACTGCAAGTAAGCATGCTTTTTGCATACTGTCCACTGCCGTGTTCTCTCTAGACTGGCAAAGTTACCAAATCTTTTCAACAACTCTGAATTAATTTGAATCTGTCCTTGTTATGCAAGTACTACATGCAGCTTCTGCCGATGATGCTCAAAGAACATTTATTATGCTTTCCTAATGGAGTTAGTTACATGTTTTAAAATATATCAACTTAACATACAAATAAGACAAACATTCGGCATCAATTTGTCTGTCTTTTGCTGTTCTAGCAACCTCAACTAAGATCAGCCTTTTCAGAAGTTATCTTATTTGGCAGGGGAAATTGTCAGTTCGTTTTCCTCACATTTTTGGCAGCAAGAGCTTTGGCAGATCTTGGGCCACCCAAAACAGATTCACAGAATAACTGAGAGTGAAAGAGACTTCTGAAGTCAACTAGTCCAGCCTGCTCAAAGCAGAAATAAATCCAAACCTAAGTAAGATTGCACAGCGTCTTGCCCAAATTATTTGGAGAGCACAGACACAAGACAGCCTCCAGTGAGGAACAGCATGAAAGCAAAGGTGAGCCTATACTACAGGACAAAAAGACAGATACTCCATCTTTTTGCACATTCATTCCTACACCCTCATTCTCCTTTACATCCCTGTCTAGCATAGATGCATTGAAGAACTTCTACCTAATTCATCCCCTCACATGAAGCAGGATTGGTATGCAAAAATCACCATAGGCAGATGTTCATCTCACTGATACTTGAAAACCTCACAGTTCATAACCTCCCAAAGAAGCTCTTTTTCTAGCGCTGCCTTCCTAACTGTAGAAACAGCTTTCCCTTAAAAACTAATCCAAATCTCTCCTTGCAAATACAACTCATTACATTCTTACCTTGTTAGATACTGAGAATATCTGATCGGTATCTTCACTGCAACTACCCGTCATATATTAATACACTTTTAATTATATTCTTTTCTCTTCCACTAAGTCCCTTTAATCTTTCTATATAAGTTATATTTTCTACAACCCTGATCTCTTTCCCATGTGTCTATCACTCTCAAAACTGGGTACTTTTGTATTCGTGTATTTTATTTTTCCCTTTTCTAACCGCTTGTCTTTACTGAATTTCATCTGATTGGATTTTACATAATTTCTTCAATTTACCAATATAATTATGAATTCTAATTTTGTCCTCCAAAAGGGTGACAGTTCTTTCTGGCTTGGTATTATCTGTAAATCCTATAGGCATGCTTTTCCTCCCATTGTCAAAATAACAAATGAAAATATTGAATAGTGTTGGACCCAGGACAGTTTTCTGATGACCACACTTGAATGTTCTCTCGTCTTGACAAAGAACTATTGATAGATTACTCAGTGTTATTTTTCCACTGGTTGTGCCAATCTTCTGTGGTTTTTGCTTCCTGAGTTTGCGTACAAGAGTGCCATGCAGCACTGTGCCAAGCCTTACTTAAAATCAAGACATATCACAGCTGCCACATCTACTTGTCCATTAGGCTGACAGCATGAACACGGCTGATTCAAGCTTTGATACTAATTAAGAGATACCAATTTGAACATGATGTTTAGAAGTTGATCAGAAGTGGTTATTCACATAGGTACACACTGGTTCAGCCGCTCAGCATAATCTGCTACAACGTTGATGCCAGAATTTCAGCCTGTGCCTAGCAGGAAGGAGTCCTGCATCAGACTCTGCCTCCCCCTGTGCTGGACACTCACTGGCTGTTGGGGAACCTCTGTGTTGCATCCCATGTGCTCCAGTTTGCTGGTAGTTGGCAAAGCCTAGACTCCCAGCACTTCCCACTTCAAAACATGGGACTTGAGAGATAGGTGATAGCTTCTTTAGCTGACAAAATTATGAAGGAATTTTGTTATTTGTGTGGATTTGTTTTTCTTAAAGAATTCTATTGTGTTTCTTATGCCTTCTGATTTCCCCTCTCTGACCTGTTGTGCAACTCTGTTACTATTCCCACATAACCAAAGAGTGGTTTTGATCCTATGACCGCTCACTCCTCTTCCTTCTATTTCACATTGCTCTTCCAGCAATAAACCTCTCTCTCAAACTCTTTGTCAAATATCTCCTGCCTGTGCCGGCCCTGTCCCTTGCTCTGTTCTGCACAGCACCTTCCTACTCCAAATCCCACCAAAACTCCTGTTCCCAACACAGCAGCTCCCTCCCACTGCCTTCCAGCTCACTCTTTTCCCAGTGACCATGAGAAACACATGAGATATCACAACAGGCATTGTCTGTAGCTTAGGGACTTTAAGGATGACCTTCAGTGCAGAATACCTGATGCATCCTGAGACAGAGACTGAAAGATGCTGTGATTCAAATTCTTAAGTTCTCAGATGTGTCTCGACTCCCTGTAGAGCTGCCACAGTGACACCCACACCTTAACTGCAAGTGCAAACTCTCCCATCTTAAGTTTAGTTCTTTAGGGATATAGAACAGCAAAACCAAACAGATACAGAGTTAAAAAGAAAGTTTTCTAATTTAGTTGCCATTTCCTTAAGGGGCAAAGGGAAGATAATGCAGAGACTGAAAATTAATAAGTGATTTCACAGCAGTTCACCTTCCTGGAGAGTTTCTGTGTTCAGATAAGCAGAACCTTTACTTATCAGGCTCCTGTTAAGGAGTCCTCAGCCACTTTCATAGCAAATGTTGAGGGAAAGGTAAACCAGCTTCTGTTCCAGGTAACCACAGGTTCTGCCAGTCAACTTTGTGGCCCTTTTCTTCATAAGCTAATTTGCCATAAGTGGAGCCAGCCTTTTATCTAGGATGGCCCAGTTTCAGTGACAGAGTACCAAAATTCACCACATCTGTGGTACATTGCCACAACTGTCTTGGATGTACTGTCCAACACAAAAAAGAATGAAAGAGAAGTCAAAGAAACCCAGTATTTAAATTGAGTCAGCATGCACACAACAAGAAGAACCCAATGCTAAGCAGAAGTAAACAGATATATGTGGATTCCCAAGCTGGTGCAAGCTGATATGGACGCTCTAATGTCAGTGAATATCTGCTACACAGGTGTAATTTCAACAAAGATTCACAGCACTCCACAAAGAGGAGTAGCTGAAACCAAAGATGTTTAGGAGGCTAACAAACCAGAGCTTCCACAAATGGGAAAAAAAATAATAAAATAATAATTAAGAAAAGGAAAATTCCTTCCACTGTAGACCCTGCACTTCAGCATGTAATAACCTTAAAAGTATAACCTTAGATCTCACTTTTACATGTACATTTCTATTCCCCCAATTCACAGTCATATGAGGCACCAAGTGCAGCTAAACGAAACTTCAGTGATTTCTAAATACAAGCCATACGCTGAACCTTTCTGACCTCTGTCAGATTCTGCCTGGTTTTTGCTTCAAAATTGTATGTGGATAGTATTTGCATGTAAATTATGGTACAACATCCTAAAATAGGACTGCATTAAAAACTGGGTCTAGGGCTCTCCAGAGATGGCTTAAAATTAAGTGAACGTTCAGATGCACTTTACAGATGGCCTGAAAAAATGTCAAATGTCTTAAACATATCGAATAATATTTGCAGTTACATACCCTCGGTATCTGCTTTACTTGTGCTATTTCCTATTGCAATTCTGCGAGCACGACTGTAACCTGACATTTTTGTACATGAATCCGGCAAGTTTAAACTGGTGGGTAATTTGATTTGTAACAAAATACAAAGCCAGCTGAACTGGTCGTGGGGTCAGATTTCTCTGTAAATATTGCATGTGTCTGGTTATAGCTTAAATCGTGATGAGAGGATGATGGCATCACCTGTTCATTGTCACCTGTGCAAGTTCCCTGGGTGGAGCTGATGGGTGAGCTGCATGTCCAGCCTTTGTATCTTGTGTTTGGTTCCTATGGAAACTGCCGTAAAGCCATGAATTCTACATCAAAACTTAATTATTTCCTCTGAAACTAATGGTCTGATGCATTTCAAAACAGGAGAGAAAACACAGAAAAATACAAGAGGACAGATTTACATGTAGGCCATGAGGTATTTGAATATCTTTTTAACCTTAAATGTGGTAAAAAATAGCGATGGCATAGTTTTGAAAGAAATCAAAGATCTAAAATAATAAATGGCTTAAGGTAGAGAGATCTTAACTGAAGGTTACTGCCCTAGGATATACTTCAGAAAAACAATTTGTCAACACTGTAGAGTGACTAATCCTTGGAAAGCAAGTTGTAGAGATCATGTATTCACATTCTTGTCTAAATGCTTAAGTACTAGAGAATAGGCAGGAGCCAATTAAGACCGTAAGTCATGTTGATGCACTAAGTAACATTAAACTTTAAAATTATATTTCTAATACTCACATTGGGACCAAAACCAAACACTAAACCAGAAACACTAGTACAATGTACTAAAAATATGCTTTTTAAATACATGCATTTGTCAGGGGTGGGAAAGCCTCTCAAAAGAAAAGCGTTAGGACATTAAAATGCCCAGGAAAAGCATCCAAGACTGAAATAAGCAGCACATATTGATGCCAGGGAATAGAGCTACCCTATTTCTCACAAAATGTGGGGTCATGCTCCTGCACTGATCCATCCAAACCATTTCAGTAACCACCTTGGTCTCCAAATATTGCAATGCCCCATGCAAGAGCTCCCCACATCCTGACTCTTCCCAGACTTCTTTCCTTAAACTCCCTTTCACCCACCTCTTTCTCTCCCCTTTCCAAGCCCCTCTTCTAGAAAGCCCTCACCTCTTTAGCCATCCCACCCAGAGTTCCCTCCTTCCTTTCACCTATTCAAACTTTCCAACCTGTACAAGCAGATGCTTCTCAAAACTGCCCCACACCTCAGTACTTCTCAATCCCCGTCTTTCACCAGCCTGTCCTCTTTTCACTTGGAATAGACAAGTCTGCTACCCTCACTTCAGACCTCTCTCCTCCTGGCAAGATCCTGCTTGCTACTGGCAGTCAATGTTATTTTCCTCTGGCTGCAGAAGCCAGTCAAGCTCTCCTCTCCTGCATGCTCCTACCTGGAAAAGGTTTCACTTTCCCATACGGGTTGCACTCCTTGAAAACCCACACAAACACCTGACCTTCTCAAAAGGCAGGAAAACCAAAAGTAATAGATAGATGTAAGAAGTACTAAAAACAAGCCTTAAAAACCTTTGTTGTATACTTAAATAGCAAAGCATCCATTAAATAAGGTGATGGAAGGGCAGAAAGAATCCTCCAGCCTAGCTTGATATGGGATGAGAATGAACCTCTTCCACATGAGCAGACACTTGCAGCTTTTAAATCTTCTGCTGATTGCAGACCCAGTGTGAAATTTCCATTCTCCATAAACTCCTGTGAAAATGTTTCCACTTAGCCTAATGAAGCTTGCCATGCTTCCTCTTCACCCTAGGTCTTCAGCTGCTGCCTTGTATGGGAACTAATGAGCTAACCGGCCACATTTCCTATGCATGTTTGCATAGGAAAGCTTAAGCACCTAAAGCAGTAGCATACAGATGCTCTGCTCTGGCAGAGCATCATTGAATGGCTCAGAGGCACCTGAGAGGAGGTTATTTATATAGGCTGGGATTGTTGTATATCTGTCTCTCCCAGGGATTGAAGTACTAGCTTGTATTTGTGTTTGTATTGAGATATATGGAGAGGAGCACTGTGTGTTCTCTCCAATTCGTTTTGCTGTTTCCATTTGCCTCCCCAAACCCTCCTGTCTAAACTTCCACAGGACAGAGCATAATAAAGGGCATATTACTGCCAGAGGACTTCTCCCAAGCACACATCTAAAACATAGCATGCTTAAGGGCTTATGGCAAGTCAGCCACACATTTGGTGAAATATGGGGTCTTAATTTCTAGAACCTTTGCCTCTTCCTGCTAGGACAGGACCAGGCAGGAAGGGGGGTGAAGCTTTGTGAAATTGCTGGGAAGGAGCCAGGGAAGAGCAGTAGAATTTTTGCTTGTTATTGCTCTAAATCTCCTTTTGCAGCTCCAGAGAGACTCCTTGGGAGATTACTTCATGGACATGACTGTGTTTGTTTGAAAACTCTCCCAGTGAAAGATAATTGTTTCCGCAGCCTGAAAGAGGCAATGTAAATTAATCAGGCATATCACTATTTAATCCTTAATAGATGCTGGTGCAGAGTAAAGAGGGAAAAAAACAACCAACCAACTCTTAAATCACTGTATTCATGACATGAGATTACAGAAGTGCCCCATACTGCAGCTAATTAGATATGGCACTGGATCAGTGCTAATGAATTTAATTTCTTCCTTCTTCCAAATGAAGATATGAATTAAAAAAAAAAAAAGAGGAGGAGGGGGGAAGATGTATTTCCAGCTACTGTTTATATTCCTCCAACACCAGGATAACATTATTTATTATTCTTACTTATGATGATTTTCAGCAATCTCTTTAAACTCTTCTAAATTCTTAAGGAAATGGGGAGGTTGCAAGTTCAACTTGAGGACACTGCAATTGAGCCAATATCTACTTCAAGCCCAAAATCCAATCTATCCACACAAAAAGGACCTCCATGGGCCTGAAGTGACAGACACATGGTCCTATATGAAACTCATCTACAAAGGTACTAACGTGGCTTGCACTCATTACACTGGCAATTCTAACTGGAATTCTGACAGGAAACCTTTTGAACATGACCAAGAGGCTGATAAGATTTTTGGTCAGGCCATTCAGGTGCTATGCAGATACTCTTGAATGATCCATGTAAATGGGGTACACTTGATACAGAGGACAGAAGTGAATACTAAAAGCACCCCATATTACACATGCATATTATACCATTCGTCCAGATGCATGACACCATACCAAAAGTAGATAGCTAATCTTGAGTCACAGGCAAACTAAAAGCTTCTCTCACAATTAAATGAGAAAAGGAGTTTCTTTAATTAAGCCAGAATCTGCACTGATCAATGTGAGTTTATAGTTTACACATTCCCTTTTTGCTCAATAACTGGGAGATGAGAAAAGCTGCTACCAGGCCAGACAGTTACAACCTATCGAATGACCTGTGCTTGGGATTCATCTTTTCCAGTTGTCTCCACCATGATCCCATGTTTACTGCTGACCATCTGAATTCCTAATGAGCAATAGGAGCATTCCATCTTTAAAAATAAAAAGTTGGAGCTGTAGCCCTGAAGAGACCTGTCTACCAGAGCCATGTCTGAGAAACAGTCAAACCTGGGGTAATAGTGAAAGGGAGTAAGAGGGTGAAGTTAAAATTCTTTCAGATTCTTGACTTGGGTTACTTGGACACTACTGAGAACCCTTCCAAATATATGTTCCCAGTCTCCCCTTCCTTTATGCCCAGTGCTGACCTGTCCTGCTGATGGTGACCCTTTCCAAGGCACGGGTGTATCATGTTATCCCATCCCTTCCTCCATCCTTCTTCAGGGAAGTCTGAGTTCAAACACAACATAACTGAAGTGTCAGAGCCTCATGAGGGTAAGTGCCAGGAGGCTGCACAGGAAACATAAGGTTTACGTTTGGGCAATCTTCATTTTCACTCCCCTTTACCCCATCCATTTGGAACAAGGTTGGTTTTTTGTTTTCTTTTCCCTCTTAGCACAAATGGGTCAGTGAACTTCACAGCTTGAAACCTTGACAGAACCATCTGTTCTTCATTAAAAGCCATTAATGACAATGATAATAGCACTAATTAGGCTGCGTGCAAACATACACATGCTTCAACAGCTCCAGAGCTACAGGCAATCAAAGGTCCAAATTGAACCAGCTGCTGTATGGTATTGACGAGTACTAACACCCCTCCCTCCCTGCCTTGTCCCAAAGTACAGGGAAATGCAATCAGCATCCAGCTGGACACATGGAGCAGGTGCTTCTGATACATATATAGGTCAGGGTCTTTTGCCTTTGTTTCCATTGTTCTTCCATTTCCTCTTTGCTGTGTGTTACCAATGATTGGGAAACATGAGCACAGCCTGTGAGCATGTGTACTCCATCACCACCTGCCATTTTTAGTTCTTTTATGGGTAGAAGTGAGTGTGTGCACGGGGCTTGAAGAAGCATGTAATTGTGTTACACCTGGAAACTATTCCCAGCAATGGCACTGACTTGCTACTTCCTCCAAACCTGACTTCTGGAAGTCACTTTGTTATTCTCTGCCTTGGCTTCTACTCTCTAAAAGTAGATGCCCTGCATAGGCATCTGTCAGAGCTTCTTCAGAAAGGTTAGCGCAATGAAATCCTTGATGTGAGCAACATCTGGAAATTGGAGCTATACTAATAAGAGCTTCCTTTTAATACAACAGCTAGATCACAATACTCAAATGATCAAGACCCCCCAAAAGACCGATCCATAGAAACCTCATCTGTTGCAGCAAGGCCTGATGGATCAACTGGTGGACTTGCATGTGGAAAACTGGAAATCTAGGCCTGCCTCTGCTCTGTTTCCTCTGTAACCATAGGCAGGTCTCTTCCCTGCTCTTACCTTTGAAAATAAACAGCTGTAAAAGAGGGATGATGAAACTGTCCTCCTTTGTAAAATGCTTTGAGATATATTCAAAACCAGTATTTTATAATAGAAGTCCAATAACAGTGCTCCTGGCAAGTATATCCAAGCACATTCTCCTAACAAACATATAGAGTTGATCATTTATGTATACTTATTCAGGTATGCACAGTAGTGAACGAGGAACACCCTGGTTGCAGCATAACCATCCACCCAATGCATTATGCATTCAGACTCAGCGTAATCGCGGAGACCCCTCAGACAAAGAGTTACTATGGACGCAGAACTGGCAGAGAGAATAAGCCAGAGCAGGGCTGCTATGCAACTGGTGGGAAACCTGGTATTTCAAACTGGGCTAAGCTCAGGCAATCAATACCAGGTTTTAAAATCAATTAAAAATGTAGAAAAACTAAGAGCCTTGATAAGGCTTTGGGTCAGAACTGAGAGAAGAGAGACCCACTCATGCTCCTCTAGTGTCTCTTTCTCTGACCATTTCAGACTGACTGCACTATCTCTTTGCTAGTGTCAGAAGCTTGAATAAGGTCCCAACTCTTACGGTCCTCTTATGGTCTCATGGTGGCTTCTGGCCACTTCCTCACCCTCGTGTTTTAGTTTGTCAAGGAGACAACATATTGTTGCCCTGTTCATAATGAACTAACAACTCCAAAGAGAGGAATGGAAAGCAATGGCCAAGGAATTTTAACTCCAGTGAATCTTTCTTATAAGGGACATGGACTTATTGAAAAAAGAAAGATTCTGAGAACAAATCTGATAATGTCCCTATGGAGACAAGAACTATCTAGTTCCCTGGTTAGAAAGGTCCTCCACTTCTTGTGTTACCATTCCTCTTACACTCCAGGGATTGTCAACTCGCCTGAACCTTCTCTGATAGAGGCCATTTCTTCAGCTTCCACTGCTCAGTGTGTAGTCTCACAGCCTCCAGACAGGAACTCTTAAACAGACTAACCCATTCTTCCTAGATCATAACATTCTATCCGCTAGGCTCCCAGGACTCTTTTCAACTCCAGAGAACGAGTAACTGAAGTGGATCAGAAGTGGTTTCTTGATATTATAGTATTTGATAAGCAACATTAGAAAGCCATAAAATATCACCTAGCTGGTTAGCAGAAATATCTAGTAATGAGACACCTCTCCTGTATAACAAACTGCGTACAAAAAGCACCAACTGTGAGACACATGGGTTAGTGCAGCTATAAAAAATGTAACTAGACAATTTCAAAAGCAATACGCAGCTACGTTCTTTCTGCTTTATAGAAAGTAAAGTTTTGTTTTGTTTTTACAATGAACTTGTTTTTTTTAAACACAAAGTGCAGCATAAACCATGTGCAAGTGGTACTAGAGGATAATACCGTATAAATCTTTCAGCCAGCTGAGTACAACATATATCAGCTAGAATCATGCCTGCTTAAATGTGAAGTGAATTAGAAAGCGCAAATAAAACTGATAGCTTGGTTTTAAAATCTTTATGTTCTGTTCTCCAGGAAATGCAAAATAGAATTATTTTTTCCTTTAATCATCCTTTTAGAAGGCAGGAGCCAGGCAGCATCACAGCATCATTGTTTTAACAGCCTGGGTTTCCCAAAATGTATCAGTGTCATTTATTCCAGTGGTAATTTTGAATGCCTTGTGCTTTTTTGAATGACACATCCATAAGCCTCCTGAATCCATTTTCACCATACACCATTGCTCCCACCCCCTCTCAGCCCTGCCCCAACCCACAGCCATATTTCTTTATAGTCAGATGTTAATAAAACGGTGTCCCTCTCTAGAAGCAACTCATTACCCAAGCAAGTTGAAGGAGGTTATCGGGAAGGCAGTATTAGTGCACAGTGACCCGTGAAGGTTATTACTCAAAGACAGGAGATCATGAGGAGGGAATACGCAAGGAGATGCCTGTGGCAGAGCAGAGCACTGTCACTATGCAGCCAACACCTGCTTTTAAATGGTTTTGTTCAATTCCCTTTCAATTCAATTTCAACTCAGATTTCAATTTGTTTCAATTCCCACAGGGCTGGGATGAAGCTACCTGCTGGTCTCTAAGGGGTGACTCCCAGCACACAGCAGCAGGGTGTGAACGGGCCGATTCCCCGCAGGCAGCAAAAGGTGAGGTGCACAGGCAGAGAGACTGGCAGCACCTTGTTGACAGCATCTATTATGGGAGAAGCAGGGAACACCTATGTGCTGGATCACAGGGGCTAAGCAAAGAGAGCTCTGCAACCAGACATGAACAATCCCGATGCCTTGCAGTGAGAGGAAGTAACCTCAGGTCTGCCCCTGTAGGGCTGGGGTCCCATTTGTGAAAGCCAGGCTGGCTTAGGAGGAGGCACACACAGGTTGGTACTGCTGAAGGCTGGCGAAGATTGCATGGTTACTCTGGACCAGAGGAGTTGCCATAGGGCAGGCTACACACAGATCATAGCAATGAACTCTTCCCTGGGCCCTGCATCATGGCATTGAGAGCACACACAGAAACAGCTGGGAAATGGGACTTACCATTCTCATGGGACAACCAAGTTACTGGACAGGGGAGCGCTGAGGAGAGAGCCCTTGATCTCACTGCTGTCTGTTATTTGTGAATTTAGGGCTTTCAAAAAAACAGATCTAGTCAAAACACATCAGCAAATTACAACAAGCTGACTAATCATGATGTCATAAAGAAAATGTGGGGTTTTTAAATAAATTCATTATTCACAAAAAGATTCCACACAGTTGAACTTAGGTCTCAGTTTACCAAATACCTCCTCTCTCCTCTTCCTTTTCTCATTTGTTTTGCCTACACCACAAGCTCTCCAGAACCAACGCCACCTCTTCTGAACTTTCTCTATATTACTACATGCATTCACCACACTTAACCCAGAGGGCTCCTGATTCTGACGAGAGTCCCCAGGCAGCTCTCTAAATGAAGTAATTTTGTTAAGCCACAGAAATTAAAAGGAAACAAAACAGCTCCCATTCATGTTGCAGACATTTAACCCACTGAAATTATAGATCAAAAAGATCAGAAGGTGCTAAAATTCCCATGGCAGAATGGACTCAGTGTCGTGGTTTAGGGCTGGGCTGGCCACTAAATGCTGGACAGACGCTCTCTGTTAACCCCTCTCCGCTCCCCAGAAGGGAAAAGAGAATAAGGGAGAGAGATTTTACGAGCTGGAAAATAAAACTAACAGGTTTAATTAAACAATAGTACTAATACTACAGGATAATAATGTAAATAAGAAAATAATGAAATATATACAGATATGTACAAATATATATACAGAACCAATATAAAATCCTCCCCCTCCCACCTTTCCCCAATAACGGAGAAGTCCCAGTCCAGACTGAGCAGCAGTGGGAGCTGATGCAGGAACATACGAATCAGGATCAGAGGCAGACGAACCAGCAGGGTTCTGCTCAAACTTCGGCTGCTGCAGGATCTAGACGAACGAAAGGGTCCGAGATGAAAGGGCTCCAAGATGGAAGAAGGGTCGAGACCCTCGTGGTCCCTCGGCTTTATACTGACCTATGTGGGATGGAATACCTCGTTGGTCAGTTTGGGGTCCGCTCCCCTCCCGTAGATGCAGACACGGCACCCATGGTGAGACACTGGGCCTTGAGCTTATCGTTGTAGCAGCACACACTGCTAAAACATGCTGCTAGTTTTCAGCAAGTTCAGCCACTTAAGAAACTGAGCTGAAAAGTAAAATCACTAAATAGAAAATTAGTTCTGTTTAGCTCAAATGAGGAAAGCCAGTGACTGTCTCTTACAATTTATATGGTATATGTTTTCAAAGCAACACATATACAAACTTCATGTTTAATAGGAAAATTACAGATAGGAAGCGCTGTGTAAGCATAGAGTTCCTTTCAAGTGTATAGGAAATGGACAACCCTGTGATATTGGCCAGGGTTCCCCTAAGATCAGGTGGCATTTGGAAACAGCTCACCCAGGGGATGCCTCCACTAAGTACAGCCTGCAGATGTTGAGCTCATTTTTACCTGCACTCTGAGACAACACAAAAATCTGGTAAACTGCATTAGCACAGCACTGTGCTTGAATTAATTATCCCAGTTCTGGCTTTAATTCAGGTTTTGATTGGCAATACAGGAAACCTGAATTTTTGATTCCTCATAGCTGGTCAGCAGTGGCACAACTGCATAACGCAAAAGAACTGAAGTGGTATGATATCACTCTGCTAGTTCACATTTTATACTACTGAGACCCAGCAGGGTAGGAGGCATAGATTGTTCAGTGGGGAACCACAGACTCAGGCTCATAGCTGGCTAACAGAGACATAATTCATTCAGCTTATAGCACAGGCTCATTTTAGTCCAAATGCTGTACAGATACTCCCGAAAGTATCAAAATGCCTATCCTGCTTGCATTGGAAAACTTGCCTCCTCCTAGCGGGACAGTGTAACCATCCTTACAAAGTTTAATGAAACTCAGAAGGGAAGGCTCCCGGCAGGAAAAAGAATTGCAAAGTCTAATCTTCTGTAATGGATTAATGCTGTCCTGAAAAACACACTGGGCTGAGCTTTCAGCCCCTTTCCTCTTAAATATCTAGGACGGTGTTGAAAAATGCATGTGCCACCATTGCTGAGAAATGGACAACTTCTTTCCATTTCTCTTCCATTTGCCGGGTAAACAGGCCAATCGCAGAGTCAGCAGCCATAGCAATTTCTGAATCAATATTTATCAAGCCCTTCTCCAACTGCTATTTCATGCCTCATTGGTCAGAGAGCATCCTCTCCAAGTGAGCCAGAAAATCCTGACCTTGCAAACGACAGAGGAGCTGCTTGAGGATCGCAAAGTAGAACAGCTCCTCTGGCTTAAAAAAGAAATTAAAAAAAAAAAATCACAGTCCATGTGAGTGTCCTCATGGCATTACACATTCTTCTACCACCTCTTTCCTTTCTCCCACCCTTTCTTTCAGTGGCAACCCTTGAAGCTAAAGCTTCATTTAAGAGCCCTAAACAAACAGCTTGTTCATTAGCAAAAATCAAGCTACATATAAAGGACATTAAAAGCCATGGATACCCGCAAGGGAATCTGTTTTGGCTTGTTTGGGTTTGGGGTTTTTTGTCTGTACTTTTAATGACATAGAAGATTGATTTCTTCCTGCCCCTCCCTTAGGCATAGTGAGCTCACAATTATTCCATCAAACAAAAACAACTACAACAATTAGGGGGAACAGACTGACGGAAAGAAAGGTATCGGGACACAAAAATGCTGTCCTCTATCCTGGCACTCCACAGAGGAGACTACAGAGGGAAGAGAAATCTGAGAGAGGCCAAGTGCTGTAAGATCACCTCTGGAAAAGATTGCCAAAAATCAACCGACAGCTCAGGGACACTTGAAAGGAAAGAAAGCACTGCCCTTCTTAGCAAGAGAAAATAACTTGTTATAAAAACAAATATGTCTACGATTCTTTGAAGAGATGAAGTGGTGTTACTTACCAGCACACCCTCTGAAGTCCATGGATTGCCTCCAGGACCCATTCAGGCAAATTAGCATTGACTGTGCACTTCAGTGCAGGAAGGATTCACAGTGCTACACAATCTGGTACCACAGCACGTCCCTCTGCTGCAGATTGACATGCCTGAGGTCTTCTTGGAAAATACACGTGTACCTGAACACTGCATCAAAACACAGAATGAAAGCTGAAGGCGAGGAATTGTTCCTGCCAGAGAGACTGAAAATGAACACAATCAAAGTGCAAGTGTAAAGGATCGGAGAGGAGGCGTCACTCTTCTTTTTTTCCTCAAGCAGAAGAGGAGAATGCCTCCAAGCACACAAGGAAATTGTATTTTTGAGTTTCCTCTGAGTCCCAAGCTAAGCAGAGAATCTCTGGATCTTTGACCAGTGTAGTGTAGATCCTCTGTACAAGTCCATTATTCAAAGCAAAACAACGATTTCTGTGAATATTTTCCTTCCGTTAATCCCCATTACCGTTCTGGGAACACTTCTCCCAAAACAGTTTCTCTCTTTACTATTTCTTCCCTTCTTTTGCCAATATAAAGCTGCTCTTTTAAATTTATTTTCATTATTTTTTGTAGCAATAACCTACTTTGTTCTTTTCAGCTTTCCTAAACAGGTTCTCCTTTAGTCCCTCTGACTTTTCTGAGCGCTACTCAAAAGATCACATCATCACATTTCAAACATTACACTGCGTTCTGCATTCAAAACTCTCTACTCATTCAGAAAGCAGTCTTGTTCAGGGGAATTTTGCCATGGGATGTCACTAGGATGCCAGCTTCAAATTACATGAAGTCCTACAACTGATCACCACCTTGATCCCAGGGAAGAGGCTGTTGTTTGTGTACTCCTAAACTCAACGAATCCAGTTGGCACTTTGCTCATAAAAAGCCTGAGCTGCCTCTCTCAACCTCTTTTGTGCAGGTTTATTTCTCCAGTTAAGTCATGTTTCACATGATCTCCCCTGTCTGAATTCTGCTGTATTGACTTCTGTCCAGATTTCAAGACTCTTAGTTGCTTTGTATTTATCTGGTACTCACAACACTTTCCACATTAGCAGCATCAGTGAACTAATGGGCTATTTGTTATTTCCCAGATCATTAGTCAAGGCCTTGAACAGAACAAGCCCTTCAGCAATACTCATCTCTGCCCCGGGCACGGCTCCTCAGCTTCATTGCTACCATGTACCATTTCCTTACATATGCAGCCCTCCTGAGTGTTCACAGACCATGCGATCGCACCTTTCTGCACACCAAATGCATTTTTCATTGCATCACTGTTTACTAAATGCTTTAACAAAATCCCAAGGTTTTGGGATTCTTTCTTTCTGCATTTCTGCCAGCCAGTGAATTAGCTCTATGTTTTCCAGAGATACATATATGCCACAGATATAGCAGTTACTGCAGTGGAAAATAGAATAATAAAAAAATTTCTTATGCTATAAACAGTGGGATGGAGGAAGCTCAGTTCCCTATGCATCATCTTCTGTAACATTCTCATCCACACCTTCTAAACCTGGCTTGGTAGTTTCAGGCTCCTGTGCCTTATCCTGACTTACAGGATGGCATGCCAGAAAGGCAGGATGCTCAGTGGCCAGTCAGGACCCGCAGAGCTACTCAATGGCTTGCCAGTAGGTATGTGTTACTGCCAGCTGGGTCCTACCAGACCGAGCAGATATGGGCAGAAATAGCTGAGCTCTTCTCTCAACACAGACACTGACAGATGCCTACTTCTCTTCTACTCAGTGACCAGTTCCCGTGAAACACACGGGGACTTGTTATTTCTGCTTTCTGTTCTGTTACATTGGTTTCAAATTGATTTGTGGGTTCAAAAATTGCTGGTGAGTGTCTAAGGGTAGCAGGATTCTCCAGACCTCATTCCTGAAGGAACCAGTCTACAAACATATTTGTGTTGGTCTGCACATGTGCACACTTGCAGTGACAGTCATTCGGGAGTCAGTGATGGTGGCAGAGGCACCTCATCAGGAACCTAAAGGCTCAGCAAGAGTGGTCCCTACAGTCAAGCTCTGTGCAAGGTCAGGGACTAAAGTTTGAAATTGCATTAGATAAACAATGTATTTTAGAAGGTGAATGCTTGTTGAGGTGAGGTGGTATCAAGAGAACTTACTCAGGCTTCCCAGGCTAACAGTCACTGGCAAGTCCAAAAGCTGTGAAGGCTGAACCTCCACAAAAGCAGTGAGGGAGACTTGGTCACAGTAACAGGAAAGGAAAAGCAGGAAACACTTGCACACAGACACAGGAATTACTTTCTCTCTGTCACATACTTTCAGTGAGACCTTGGGCAACTACCTTAGTAATTCGTGCTCTATTTTCCCATCTGTCAAACAGGAAAGAGAAACACAACTTCAAGCAGGCATCAGGCTGCTTATTGCATTAGTGTTTATAGACTGCTTTGGGATATACTGAGGGGGAAAGAAAACAAAGATTGAATAGGGAGGACAGGTTGAGGATTAAATTTTGAGGCATCAACTTTAAAGATGTTCCTCAGCGTTCAATTCTAGGGCCTGTTCTGTTCGATATATTTATCAAAGATCTGGATGCAGGAGTTGAATGCACCATTAGCAGGTTTGCTGACCAATACCAAACTGGGAGCTGCTGTTGACTCTCTTGAGGGCCAAGAAGCCTTGCAGAGGAATCTAGATAGATTGGAGCATTGGGCTCTGATGAAATCTAACACGTGAAAATGATGGATTCTGCACCTAAGACAGAATAGCATCAGGCACAAGTAGAAATTGGCAGAGAAGTGACTGGAGAGCAGCCCTGCAGAAAGGGATCTGGGGGTCAACAGCAGTTCAAAACCACATCCTGGGGTGCATCGAACACAGCATAACCAGCCGGTCAAAAGAGGCGATTATCCCACTGTATTCAGTGTTGGTGCGTCTTCACCTTGAGTACTGTGAGCAGTTCTGGACCCCACAATTTAAGAAGGATGGGAAGGTCCTTCAATGTGTCCAGTGGAGGTCAACCAAGCTGGTGAAAGGGCTGGAAGGAATATGCTATGAGGAGCTGCTAAGGACTTTGGACTTGTCTGGTTTGGAGAAAAGGAGGCGGAGGGGCGACCTCATTGCTGTCTACAGCTTCTTGAGGAGGGGAAGTGGAGAGGGAGGTGTTGATCTCTTCTCCCTTGTATCCAGTGCTAGTACACATGGGCATGGTTCAATGGTGCACCAGAGGTTTAGACTGGACAATAGGAAGCTTTTCTTTACTAAGAGGGTGGTCAAACACTGGAACAGGCTTTGTAGAGAAGTGGTCAATGTCCCAAGCCTGTCAGTGTTTAACAGACCTTTGGACAATGCCCTTAATAACATTTTTCAACTTGGTCAGCCCTGAATTGGTCAGATAGTTGGACTTGATGATCATTGTAGGTTCCTGCCAACTGAAATAGTCCACTTACTCTATACAGCAGAGTGCACAGGCAACAAAAGCATGAAGCAACTCTTTCAGGTTTGATGTGCCAGCTCAGAGCTCTGGGTCAAGAATTTTCCTATAGACAAGTAGGCCTGCTGACTTACCTTCCCCAGACGATTCAGAAACTCTGACTGATGTACAATACCACCAGTAATATTTTTTTTGTACTTATCTTTCTTGTCCACCCACCCCTTCAGAAAGAACTGATTTGTTCCTACATTTCACTATAAGCTCATGCATCCCTCTTCACTGTTCCTTCAAACAAGACTGTTGCATTTGACCTTCAGAGCCCATGAGTCAAACAACGTGGTGTGACCAACTCACACTCTGCCATTCATGGGCACATCGGTGATGAGGTTACGCAGACTGTGAGCCAACCATATGACTACAGCATCCTAAATAGCTTCCAAATCAAATCAAGGGTAATAATATATCGGTGACTCGAGAGAGAAAAACTGTCTCTGTACAAATTTATTTCTCTCCAAAATTAAGACCTTCTGAGTTTAATTTCATCTCTCTGCTGCTGCTGAACTGAAGCTGCTAAAAGCAGAGCTGATGTGCAGCAATGTCCACTTTGGGCTAAACAAACGCAGAGACTTGGCATATCTCATTCCTTGGGCACCCTGAAATGGGAGAGCATTTTCCTTTGCCCATTTTCTCCAGTCTCAGAGAAAACCTGGCTCGATCAGAGAGATCTCACTGCAGAAACACATTTCCTTGCTGCAGGCCAAACAGGTCCTTGACAGGAAGCACAAGAGTACACAGTTTTGTGCTATCGAAAAACACTCCAGTAAGCACACTTTTCTGGGCAACGTGGAAATCATATAGCCACACATGACTGTGTGTGCAAGAAGGTTGAAATTATAACATATCTAACAACAGAGGGTTGAAATAACAACATATAAACAATGAACTTGTAAGCCAGGTACATTCTGGGGACAGGGCTCTGCCATTAAGGACTCCAAGGAGGCCACCTCTAGGTCACTGTCTGCCTCCCCTCTATGCAGACATGGTACAGCCATGCGGAAATAGCTCTGCCTGGCCTTAGACCAGTTGTGGCTGCTGAGCAGCAAGAAGTTGCCCATGCTTCCCTGGGAATAGCCTATCAGAGAGTAGGCAACTTGCCAGCAGAGATGGACAGGGGCATTTCCACATCCTACATCCCCTGGTCACATTTAGGTCCCCAGAAGGGAAGGGCAAAAGCAGCTGCTCAGGCAGAAGAGAAGGAGCAGGGGCTTGGGCAGTGCCTCTGTCCTGCCACACAGGGCTCCATCCTGCCCCTGTCTCCATCCCACATCTGTGCAAACACAAGCCTCTGCCCATAGGCTGGCGGGCACCATGGCCTGGCACAGCTTCTCCTCTCTTTCTGAAGTCCCCGAGTACTGAGTAAGGCATTTGGCTAAAGTCCTACTTAATGAGAGGCTCTGCTGCCCATCTTTCCCCACTCTCAACACCACTCTTAGTGAGTCCAACTTGCTGGCAAGGGATAGTGAGGGGTGGTGCTACACAGGGTTTAGAAAGAACTCCATGGCAGCTCCCTACAAACTCCCAGTAGAACCATGTTGGACATGAACAATCTCTAAGAGCATCACCAACGGACATAAGGTACCAGAACCATCCAACAGTCAGTCCTAAAAATCTCTCTCTCTTCTGGGCCGTAAATACTTAATTGTAAATGGTGTCCCCCAAAGAGAGGGGAACAAAATCCTTCCTCTTCCTGACTTGATGGATTTATCAGAGCTTTCTGACCCTCTTGTTGAAGGTGCCGATTCATTTTCACCACTTGCACCACTGCGACACCCTTGATGTCTACAACAAAATGATCAGCACCACACAGCCACTTGCTTTGTGTGCTGTCAGTCCCTGGAGGCCTGCTTCTGTCAAATAAGGGGTGGTTGATGGTAGGCCACCTGTGCAGGCCATAGCACGACTACAGGGACCACCTGCAGGGCCTCTCCATTGCCATCTTTCTGCAAAGGCAGGCAGACAAGCTGATCACGTACTCCTCATAGCTGTTCTTCCCTCACACCAAGTTCAGCTGCCACTCCAAAGGCTGCCTGCATGCTGGGCAGGCATCTCTCCTCCTGGCCCACCCCTAGACACAGGCAAAGCAGAAGCAGTGCATGCAGTAAACCACATAGGCTACGTTTTGAACGTCTCCCAGGCAGATGGAGCACTGGGAGCCTGCTGCTGCCTCCACTGGCCCTGCATGGGGTGGCTGGCTTATGCCATCATCTCTTGCAGTAAAGCCACTCTCCCACATCGCTTCCTCAGCCCATTGACATGTCCTGCCAAGAGAGACATACAAAGTGCTGGAGCTTGTCTGATGGGGGGGGCCACTCAGACTTGCTCTCAGCCCACTGTAGGATGCACAGGTAGCAGAAGCTATGAAGGCAACGGCCTCACAAAGCTGCCCTCCTAACAGCTGCCCAGTGGTTGTTCAGCTCTGTGGCCATGCTCTTCTCCCAGCTCCCCAGGGTGAGGTGTCCCCTCTCAGTTCATCTCTGTTGCTGTAAGTGCACATCCTGTATGCCCCAGCTGCCTGAACCTGGCAGGACTGGGGAAAAACATTCAATAGCTCTGGGGTCAGGCACAGAGAGCTGCAAGGTACAACTCCCTGAGCACTATCCATTGCTAGGTGACATCACGGTCAGTTGCTCGGGGACATCTCAGTCCCTCCCTCGATGACATCAGAACCCATTGCTTGGTGATATCAATGTCCATCATTCAGGGATGCCACGATGGGCCAACCTCACTCAGAGCGCTTGGCCTGACAGTCCTGCAGCCCCAGCACATGCATCTGGGGTTGCTGTGACACTACTGCCCATCCATCCCCCCCCATCTCTCGTCTTGTGTTGGGCATTGGTGTTTCACGCCAGTCACCAAGGCCCTGGCTGTGTCTTCCCAGAGCCCCATCAGGTAGTTCTGGCCGTGGCAGCTGCACTGTGCAATTACTTCGGTCCTGAGGAGCAGCAGGGCCAGCCGGGTGCTCGCCTGTGCTCAGCAGTGTTGACTCCCGAGAAGCCCTGGGTGTGGGAGCCACTAAGGGGTGGCACTGAAGTTCCCTGGAGCTTCACCTTGCCTCTGTGTGCTGTTAGTCCCCACAGGCCTAGTTCTGCAAGATGAGGGGTTGTTGCTGGTGGATTGCCTGCTACAGCCTGCACAGGCAGCCCACCTGCAGTGTCCAGCTGCCAGCTGTCTCCACAGCCATCCTTCTGCACAGGCAGGCAGGCAAGCTGACCACATACTCCTCATAGATCTCATTCCTCACATCAAGTGCGGCAGCCCACCAGGACCTGTATCACTGCAAAACACTCTGTAGTAGGGTGCAGATACACACTAAGCAGCATCATCTTCAGCAAAGCCTGCAGAAAAGAGAAGAGAGAGGCTTTGGCCACAGGGATCTGGCATAGCCTTACAGAAGAAAGTTCTTGGCTGAAAATAAACCTAGAGGACCAATGGCACTGTGGGCAGTTCAGAGGTGGCAATCCATCTCTCAATTAGTGATGCGCAGAAAACAAAGGCCACTTGTTTCTCTGCTCCCATTTTCTGCCCCCTTCCTGCCCATGGAACTGCCCTGCAGTGCCAACAGGGATGGGAGCAGGACTGAGGCTAAGCCACTCTGGCACCAAGCACAACACTCATGCTTTGGGTCGTTGTTTTCTGCCTTGAAAATTTGCTGTGCTCAAGATGGGCAGACAATTTTATGACACTACAATTAATTTGTTTTCTGAAGCTATGTTTTTCTGTGGAGACACTCAGCTGGTCCCATTCCCTAAGCAGTATTGGACACTGCTGTAACAGGTACACTTATGTCCCTCATTTATATCCATCTCCTGGGGGCATCTTCACAGCAGGTTGTTTGGTACAAAGGAATTGAACGCGACACTGGATGTCTGTGCTACACAGGACCTGAAGGAAAACAAGACAGATGCTTTCTGGTAAAGAGGGAAAGAAAAGGCTGACAATTCATGTGGTGCAATGCTGTGAGGGCTGCAATAAAAAAGGGAGTGGACATTTCTCTTTGACAGAGCCACGTTCCAATGGCTAAACAGACTTTATAGTCAAGAAAAGGCCACATTTGCTCTGCAGTAGAAAACAGTGAGCGCAGACTTTTATTATCTCATTAACACCCTTTCCCTGCCTCCCCAGGATCACGTGGCTCCAAGTCGCAGCACGGTGCGATAACGTTCCCAGCAGAAGCAGCTAGTACAGAGATGGGATGTTGTTTGAAATGGCCTGAGATATGTCATCACCAGGTGGCATTTATCAGCTGTTTGCAAACCCTGAGCTTGATCGAGTTAGGCAGTCTAGGAAAGGGTATATATCCAAAAAAATAAGTACAACTTAGCAAAGAGAGAATTTGTAACTGAAACCTCCTTTTTGGTATAGATGGAAAGGGAAGGAGGAATAAACAGTCCTGTTAAGCTAGCCTGTTGGCTTTAAACCAAGGTAATGAGGCATGTGGGTGCTTTGACTAGGAGCCAGAAACTGCATTTTGTCACTGCTTTGACTTCTACCTTTTTTGTCTCTCAAGCTGACAGTAAATTCCTTACAGTCCACTGAGCACATCAAAATGGGGCTCAGGCTAGGTCTAATGCACTGTTAATTGGGGATATAACCTTTTAAAGTACATTAGGAAAATAATTCACTTAATTAAATATTTCCAGTCGTGGAAACCACCCTCTAGGCAAACTGCACCACCCCTTTCCTCTTTGCATGCACAAAATGTAGAATAAAAGTGGATATGCTGTTTTTCCTGCACACAGTGTTTCCCACACCCATTCCTCCTCAGCTGTCCTTCCTAGGGCTACTGCCACAGGAGGGAAGATTATTCTAGGGCCTGGCTCAGAGAAGTGGGAGGGCAAGCTCTATACCTCTGCTATAGAGAAAAAACACTTGCTAATTATATATAATATGGTAAGACCAGTTGGGAAGGAGAGCTCCTCTAATTCCCTAGCACATGCCTCTTCAGAGCAGAGCTAGAGTACCAGAAAGGTTTTGCTTGTAAGATTCCTAGGGGCTTTTGAACATATGTACATCTGCACAGACAAAACAGCTAAGAGTGAAATACTTAAAGCAGGACTAGCATGGTATACACACCTGCTGCATTTATGTACTTTGCTATGGCTGCAGTTTTACAGTAAGTAGGAATGAGGGGCCTTTCAGGGATTTGGGGCATGTAGGTGGAAAGATGAGCTCACCCAGAAAAAGCACTGGGAACTGGATACCATCCTGAACAACCCAGGAATTAACTGATTTTCAGGCCTAGACCAGCAAGCATTTCTGTGCATAGCAGCAAATGGCAGACATACAAACTGGAAAATACTCTTTGCAACCTCACTTCGGCCTGCCATGAACAGGGGAAAACAAATCAAAAAGATACATCAGAACAAAAACTTGTTAGAAACCTCCTCAGGCAAGGAATATGGCAAGGACTAAAAGCTTTGACGGCATTCAGACTCCTGGCTACACAAATCTCTTCTAAAAGAAAGCAGTCGCTAGAAGAGATAGATCAGACAATGACAGATCAGTAGTTAGAAGTTCATGATCTTTCAGATGAGACATAAAACCAGTCCCTGACCTTGTGTGATCATTAAAGATCTCATAACACTTTTTTGCAAAAAGAGGGTTGTTAATCCCACTGGTCTGGAAACAATCCAATTTAGGTAACTACCTAAATCAATCTCACAGATTCATCTGAATACAATACTCTCCTCTGTTCTCCAGACTAAAATAGCATGTGGCATTTCTGTGTGCTGTAATACATGACTAAGAGAGTCCACTCCTGTAAGGGCATTATGAACCTTAATAGTTACTAAGGAACA
This sequence comes from Mesitornis unicolor, assembly GCF_000695765.1. Lineage (NCBI taxonomy): Eukaryota > Metazoa > Chordata > Aves > Mesitornithiformes > Mesitornithidae > Mesitornis > Mesitornis unicolor. Next base: position 68,331 of record NW_010179236.1, read on the forward strand.
CGGAGGTGCATGGTACAATGGCTAATAAATTTATTACAGTGTTCATATGGTTCAGTTTTCATGAAGCCCTTTCCACACTAGAGTAATTGGAAATTAGAGCTTCCCAAATTTTGAGACCTAACAGATCAACTACAAATGCAGGAGAGTAGAATGCTTATGCCTTTGCCACTGAATAAGCCTACTGGACAACACTCAAAGAAAGACAGGAACAAGATCAGGACAGATAGATATTGCCTGAATTATGGCTGCAGAACACGTCAATGCTCAGCACGTGAAACTATAGGTGGTCCAAACCAGTAAGTTTTCAAAACATAAGTATAGGGCTCTTTGATAGGCCTTTCAGGCAAACACACAGGCTCATCCTAAGCACAACTTCCGACTTGCATCCAAGATGACTCATAAGCATGTCTCATTTTCAAAACTTCTGAAGAAGTAGCATCACTGGAGATCCCAAAACTCCTTAGGGTTCATGCAATATGGAAGTCAGTAGGAGTGGATGAGAGAGCAAAACCAAAGAACAGAAACATCAGCTGCTATTCAGTAATAAGTTAGTCTCTCAATGCAGTCAATAATTTTCCAACAGAAACATCGACTGCTATTCAGTAAGAAGTTAGTCTCTCAATGCAGTCAATAATTTTCTCTTGGAGAAATAAAGCAGCAATAAAGTCCCAAAGGGGGACACAGCTTGAACTACAGAAGACATGAAACATGGATGTAGCAAAATGGCAAGGAATTTTTACTCTAGTAAAAATGTAAGAGGACAGTCACATCTTTCACCAGAAAGATTAAGCTTGGAGAGACAGTGTCTTAACATGAATGTGCCTGCACACACATAAAAGAACACCTGGGTCAGGGTTTGCCTCTGGATACAAACAGCAAAGGCTGATTTTGAATTGAGCTCTCCATTCACAACTATCCGTCAAGGTAAGTATGTTATTATTTTGCAGCTAGGTGAAAAAGAGAGCTTGTTATCAAAGCAGCACTCAATTATGGTTACTTAACAGCACTTACCTCTCATGATCCTTTGGCATTACTGAACAGGGGTTGCAATTCCATTCCCATTAAAAATCTAAGAATAGATTCCCTGGGGAAAAGATCAAGGCTAATCTGCCTTGATGATTTCAGAGATGTTTTCACTTGCATTTTAGGACAATATTTTCACCAAAAGGGTTGTCAAGCATTGGAACAGGCTCCCCAGGGAAGTGGTAGAGTCACTATCCCTGGAAGTATTTAAAAGAGGTGTAGATGTGACACCTGGGGACAAGCTTCAGTGGTGGACTTGGCAGTGCTAGCTTAACGGTTGGACTCAATGATTTTAAAGGCCTTTTCGAACCTAAACAATTCTGATTCTATCTTCCCAAAGGAGAACATCCAAGTTTTCTTCACCAGAAAAGCCTACTAGGTTACTATTTTTGCTATCTATTCACCTCAACAGTCTCACCACCCTAATCAAAAGTCAAACACAAAAAAAGGATCCAAGTACAAGTAGTTTCTCATGGTGAAACTTGCTGCTTTGATGAGCCTGCAGAATAAGAGCATGTGACGGTTGTTTGGGTTTTTTTTAACGCACGCAACTTCCCTGTAAAACATTGTGCACTGAAGTCAAGGGAGCACAGCCCCAGTAGGACTCTTCTATGCTCACTCTTTACTCACACTGGGAACAAAACCAGCAAGCCGAAAAGGAACCAGGGAAGTTCAGCCTATGGTATGCAGTAAGGAGACTGCAAGAGCATTTTCCAGTTACTGATTTAGTTTGTGGGAACAATATGCGGTTACCAGAAAAGAAGCCTGAATGAACGAATCCACTAACTACGTTTATCACACTTCAAGAACCTCGTTCCTATAACAATTCTTCCTCAGTAGTCTGTTGAGGATGAAGCAGAAAGTAAGAATTCACCATTGGGTACAATTTTGACACTGCCACATTTAAGTTCACTGTAGCATGAGAACGAATTGGAAACATCAGAAAATCAGAAACATCTTCCTGAGTAATTAGGGTCTCCCACATCATGAGAGATTAACCTAACCTCCAGCTATTGGTCTTTCTGAGGTGCATCATATTTCCTCTCTAGTTTAGACCAGAAACTATCTTCTGGAAAATGTTTCTGGCTAGGGTTTAGTATGATATGAAACTGCATTTTCTGTTTAAACAAAGGCCATGAATTCCATGCTAACTATAGGCTTACTGCTTCTTTCTTTGAGCTGCAGCTAGCTACTACTACAGAAAGTAGTAAGCAAAGATTGCTAGTTCAAAGGGAAAGTTAGGTTGCAAAAGAGACTAGTTTCTTAATCTTAAGACTGTCTTGGTAGCAGAAGGGACTTGTACAAGGAGACAAACAATTCATTGTCCCTGAGACAATACTGGCAATTACATACTAATGCTAGAGGAGGTTAGCAAAGTACAGATGGGCACACCTGCTAGCTTCTCCAACAGTGCAATGCTGGGCCTTCATGGCACCAGTGCACACAGAGAATCATAGAATCATGAAACTGTTTGACTCACCATGTACAAGAGTAGCTATTCACAGTCACTGCTGAATACAAATACCCAAGTTCTGCATCCTATTTTTAACTTGCAAATTGTGCTGTTACAAAAAAGATAAGCCTCATCACCACCACCAAAATTTGAGCTTCAGAGATGGCTACAAAATATAAAACTTGCTGATAAGAGCTCAGTGCAAAGAAGCATGGTCAGCAAGCCCACACTCTCCCTCCATAAATATTTTAAGCTTTCATGAAACGGTATCAAAGAGAAACACACTAAAAAGTACATGTTACATCCCCTTTCCTCCCACTCTTTTTCTCAGTGGACAGACAGGAGAAGAGCAATGGCAGCTTCTGCCCAGATAATTTTGTCAATCCAAACCTGATCAATCTTACAGCAGACAGTACCAAGAGGAACAAAAATGAGCCACCATCTGTGGCGTCTTCTGGGCGGCAGCACAACTAACATTTTGTGAGTGAGCTGACACTCATGTCAGAGACAAGAGACGCGCGATACTTCAGCAGAAACTTTTGTATCACTCTAAATTTATTTTTTATAATCTATATTGAAAGAAATATTGATGCCAGGAGTAGCAAGCTGCTTTTTTTGTGAAGGATACTAACAACACGTTTTCGCAGTTGCTCAGCACACTTATGTGGCTGTCATTGTATCATTGTGGTACGACAAAAACTCCTCCAAAACTACACTGTGCTGCAGCAACAGCATACCTGAAGTTAATACAGAGCTCTTTGCACTTCAGACTGCTCTAAAGAGATCAAAGAGTCACTCTGAACGAGCATTGTGATGGAAACTGCTAAAAAAATTCCTTGTGCGTTAAGGAAGCTGGAATACTGTTTTGGAGACGTGCTCATTCATTTTGTGAGGCAAAAACTCACCATGGTGGAAGCAAAAATAGTGAAGTCACTTGATACACAAGTGTCAGTATTCCTTTCTAAAGACAGATCCAATAGATTAATTGCTAAAGTGTCATCAGATATCTGACAGATCGGACCCAAACAGCATCGTGTGCTTACACCACCTACACAACAGGCAATCTGAGCCTTAAAAGCCTTCTTTGCCATAAGCTTTCCAAATGGGCATGTCACACATGTTATTTATGGACATCTGCCCAGACATTCAGATGAACACCCCAAGAGATGCAAGCTTCCACCTCAAACTCAGTGGTGGCATCTCAATTCTCCAGTTTAACTATTGAGTTACTGACTGCTTCTGCAAACAGCCAAAAGCATGAGAAAAGCCATCAGAGAAGAACTAGAAGTTACTATGATGAGGGAAAATTCAAACTAGGAAGGCAAACAGGGAGGTAAGGAGAGCCTAGTGAAGGACAACAGGGACATGGAAGAAAGCACGAGGGGAGCACTAGGGGAAGGGGACAGTGTGGAGAAAGAGGGGGAACCACAAACCTCATTTCAACACAAGAGATCGGAAACAATGGCACCTGAAAGCTGAGCCACCCTCTGTGCTCACTGGCTCCCTCAACACTTCCCTTTGTCCCTCCCTAAAGCCTCAGACCAGTCACTACAGTCAGGGAGTGAGGTCGTGCTGTGGTGGGACCTCCAGCACCTGCTTTCCTGCTCCCTCATCCCCTCAGCTACCAGTAGGATTGGGCTTCTCCTGCCTCCACACCAAGCAGCCAGAGAAGCCTAGGGCCTGCCAAAGCGCCCTCAGCAGAGATGCCCAGGGGCCCATAAACCACCCCAAAGCAAGGCCTCGCTAAGGACGGGATGAGCACAAGGCTGAGGACTCAGGCAACTCTCCCTGCCTCCTTGGGTAAAGCATGAGGCAACTGCCAGCATAGGCCCAAAACCACAGCAATTACCTCAGCTGGGTAAAGGCCTCAATCCAAAAGAGCAACACCAGCCCTGGCCCCAGCACACAAAACATGTTTTAACCCTGCCAACCTGGTCGTGGCCTCAACAGCCACTGCCCAGTGCTCTAGAAAAGCAGATCTGATGAATGAAACACAGCATTTTCCTCCCCTCGACTGCTGCTGCCACACAGAGACCACTTACGGCTTCTTCAAAAGTTCTCTGAGGGCTGGTGCTGCCCCAGCCCTGCCCAAGGCTGGGCCCAGGTGCCTGCCCTTTCCTGCGCTGCCCCTCCAACTGCCACCCCTCAGGGCAGGCTCCTCGCAGCCCCGCTCGTCACA
>NW_010179236.1:73016-78109 GCF_000695765.1 Mesitornis unicolor
TTCCTTCCAGCATAACAAACAACTAATGTACCAACCTCAGATTTTAGCATACAATCCTCTTGCATGCATGGCCATGCCTTGACAGGGCAGCACTTCTAGGTCCTGCAAGCTGCCTTTTTGTTGTGGCTAGGGCAACCTGCTGCTTCATCAGCATCAATGTCAGTGCTTTGGTTTGTCATCCATGTTAGAGTGGGGCAAGGGGACACAGAGGGTAGATGCCAGTGGCCTTCCTCATGTACCTCAGACTTTATGATCTCCACATGTGGTACTTTTTGGAAACATCCACTGCCCTTACAGGACTTTTGAGCTGGTTTCTCAACAGGCAGAAGAGTATTGCAAAAAAGCTGCCCAGGGGTAGGATAAAGGATATTGCTCTGCTCTCTAGAGCCAAAGGTGTCTGCCAGCATCCACTAGTTACCCCCAGCAGAAAATAAAGAACTGAACCTAAAGACAAACCAGGCATTGCTCTGTCTAAAACATCCTTTATTAGGAACCTGCACATTGCTACTGCTCTGGGTCAGGTTTTGCTGGAGGCTCACCACACCACCGCTGATGCCACATCTGCTCCTTTCACACATGCAAAGGTCTGATTGAATTTTTGCTTTTCACGCTCTTCTTTTCCTCTTTGGGCTGGGGCTGGCCAGAAATGCACATACAGCATTTTTTCAACAGCTGCTTTGAGACTCAAGCTACCACAAAAAAAGGGAGGGGAGCACACGGTGACTATTTTACCCCTGCATGCAAACATCGCTCATCACACAAAACAGCAGCAGTTCTGAGAGCATATCTTCACTGCACATTCTCCATTCAAAGCAGGAGAGAAATCCAGGTTTTAAAAACCAGGGAAAAGGCCAGTAAATTATTATAAAGGTTTTGGTTTTTTGTGTGTGTGGTTTTTGTTGTTGGGTGGTTTTGTTTGTTTGGTTTTGGTTTTTAAAAGGAATATTAGAGGGCCAGCTCTGTGACTTGAGAGCTCACACAAGCTTCTGTAAGCTGAAAGAAAACGTGTTTTGCCCCCAGATTTGATTATCAGCTGGAGGCAGCACCACTTCATTAATGAGAGATTTCCAAGGAGAACTTTGCAGAACTAGGAAGGAGCAAAGGCAAGGATTAATATGCCTTTCTGCTCTACTTTGTCTGACACCAAAAGAAACGCATTTGTCTGACCCTTACTATATTTATACACCCACATCTTATGGCTTGTTCTATCTGTCCATGACTTCATCACCAAAAGGTGTTTAGGGTTTGCCTGATATTAAGTGGCCAGACAGAATGCATTAGTCTAGAAATGGATTATTAAATTCCACTGTCAAACTGACAGAGGCAATAAATACAGTGGAATGCAAGTGCTTCAATCATATAATGCTTCATGTGTACTTTAGCGTTTAAAAAGTTCCCATACAGTGTAGTTTCAGTCCTATTCTGATTTCTTCCTTGTCTAACTCTTTACTTTCTGCTGCTAGGTTTTGTCCTAGCTCAGTGTGTAGTACAGCCAGCTTACTGAGCTGCCTGCATCATCTTTGGGAACTACCCTTGCTCAGCCAAGTGGGCTGAGGCACCGTATAGGCATCCTAAACCCAGGGAATTCAAATTACTTGCACAGTTGAAGGGTCACAGATCAACTCCATTTCTTCTAGGTAGAAAAAGTCATGCTTCTAAACTAATGGGAAGACTTTCTTCCCTTTCAAGATGCAAAGAAAGATTCAGTATAATGCAGAAACCTGCTGCCATTGAAGGTATGCAATGCAAAACTGTGACAGTCCCACCATCTTACCTGCTAACTCAACAGCAATACTAGAAGAATTATCTTCAACTCACCTGCAGTCCAATCCACTACTTGTTTTAAAAACCACATTGCTGCTGTCTTCCAGTACATTATCAGCACATTTCCAGCACCAATTCCTGAATTTGCCCCAATAAAGACTCCCACTGTTCCTGCATGGGATAATATCACTAACTTGGATGACACCAAGCATTTTCTAGCCACAGAGGACCAGAAGATTATTTTTTTTTCTAAGAATTAAAAGACAGCACCTGCGATTTTTAAAATTTGGTTGTTTGTTGGGGTTTTTTTTAATTCTGATCAGTTACCAGACAACATGTGCTGTTCTGAGTTGGAACCACTTCAACTCCAGTAACCTATTTGTGGGTCTTATTTCAGTAGAATTACTTTCTTCTGAAAGAAATCTTAAGCTTTGGTAAGGAGTTAAGTCACATCCATTTTGGGGGCAGTTACCATTTTCTTCATCCTCTCACTTATTCTGATCAGGATTAAACTGGATTAACACAACTGGCACACCTTGCTCCCGCTTCAGCCTGCCTTCGGTTTAAGTTTTAAGCTTCCATTCACTCTACCAGGATTTTTCCAAAATGCTCCTGTTCCAGCAAAGCACTGAATGATTCTTAGTAACCAATCACATTAAAAAAATTATTTAACTCTCTACAGTTTCTCCAAAGTTATATGCAAAAATAAAAGATACAGAAAATTCAAACCAGGTCTACGGGTTCGTTGCTTTCAAGTTTGGATTTTTTTAAGTCCAAATTGCACAGAAGCCAAGTTTGCATTTAAACTAGATAAAGCAATGCCCTCTAGTGTTCTTCAGAGAAATCCGGTATAAGGCCCAAAACCTTAAAAAAAAAATTCAACCTTAGGATTACTGCACCCTCTCTCAAGCAACAGCCAAAGTTTTGAAAGCTTATGGCTGACGTGCAATGTCTTTCAAATGTTCTGCAGACAAGTGTAGCCTGCAGAACAATTTGGGATCCTTTCCTTCCCTCCACTGCTGATAATTGCATCAGAATTTCACATCAAAATGTGCAGGTATTTTCTGGATATATGTTGATGGCTTAAGGAACATCCAGGAACAAGAGGTGCTTTTGAGAATCAGGCAAAAGCCTGATCTTTTCCTTCCCAGAGTTCACAAAATACATGAAACCCACCTCCCCTCTCACCACCTACAAATACCATCTGTGGTCAGTTTTCTACTGTCTTTCCACCTGTGGCACATGACAAGTCACGTAAGAGCCACTCTGCCCCTTCCCTAAGTACACACAGCATTTGGTACCCTGTGTTACTGACCCACCACACAAGCAGGGTAACACCTTTCGTTTGAAGAGCTCTTACAGAGCTCCAAAGCTCAGTGGATTTCCTCACAGCAGTAGCATTCTCAAGATAGTGATAAATTGCAAACAGAACTATCCGAACTCAAGAAAGATTTAAATAAAGAAGAGAGAGCATTCTCATTGTTCCCAAAAAACCTGCAGAACTATCGAAATATTTATTTACACCCTGTACAAATTACAAAATTGAACTTTGCATCACACAAAGGACTGGGAGGTTTTTTTTTATAACTGGAGACCTAAAAAGCAAAAGGCAAAGTCCTTGACGAAGGCTGCTCTTGAATGGGCAGCTAGGAGTCCTTAAATTTTACCATCCATTGCTCTTGAAAGACAGCTGCTGGGCTCTCACCGTCTAGAGAGAATAGAAACTTGAATGCCTTTGACTAAACTTTTAATCACATTGAGTACTTTAAAAATAATTAACAAAAAAACCTCATGCTGACCCCTGTGCTTTTGTTATTTTTATGTGCCACCGATCTGCAGCAGAGAGAAACCACAGATCAAAAGCTGCAATAGGTAAGGGGTCAGAGTGGAGACAGATTTAAATGACATCAGTTCTGCCCATGTCCTGTCTGAAGCAAGAGGAAAAAAGATGAAACGGTACATTTTCTGGCAGCCTAAAGGAGACTCAGGAAACTGCCAATGAAAAGCCAGCACCACAGCCATGAAGTTCCTAGCAGGAATTTGTTTCTTGTCTGGAACAATTTCAACAATGACAAGCTGGCCTATTAACAGCGTTTCACGCTCTTGTTAGGACGTTCACTGGAGCAAGGTTAATAAAGGCATAGCTTCTTTGCAGGGAAGCTAGCTTGGCCTGTTTGAGAGGTAAAGAGAGAAGCTTAGGTCTCCAGGCTAGGCATAACTCTGCACCTTCCAGAGGAATTTATTCATCAGAACAAAACAAGAGAAATAACTTTAACAGATTTTGTTCATAAAAATAAGTTCTCCAAACAAAAACCTACCAGAGTGAGCATAATTCTGCAAAAATTATTAGATATAGACAAAAAATGCAGTGAGATCACACCTAGGGTAAACTATGGACGTGACCCGACAATTATGATGAGCCTTTTAGGGCACTACATTTGTGGCCCTTGTGTCTGAGGGTGCAATACAGAATCTGAATATAGAAGTAGGATCAAATTAGGTATTTTTAAAATTAGGTTTAAGCTTAGGAATTCCACTTCAGAACTTAAATTACATTCCCCTCTTCTCAGAGGGCAACCAACACTTTTTTCTAGTTAAAAAAGCAGACAGTTGGGTTTTTTATTCTAATGGGGAATGGTTACTGCCAAGCATCCTGCCCTGCAAAGAAATTATTATTCATCTTGTTATACATGTAACCAAATTAAAGGAGGAAAGAAAGCAGTTTAGAGACTATCTAAAAGACAGCCAAGGGAGGATACATCCAGTGTTTGTAACACCATTATTTCTTAAGAGGTCTGACACAATATATCTGGGTGACTGACTGTGTGCACAGAACACTGTCCTGGAGAATCTGCTTGTATGTATATATCAATTAGACAAACAAACAACAATAAAAACCCCAAACCCAAACAGCTCTTGGGACCAGCTTCTTCCCCGCTCTACTTGCGGAAAACAGTGTGGGAAAAGGACCATTCAAAACTCTAGGTATTAAAAAAAGCAAAGGAGAGATCTGGGGAAGACAGGCATTCTCTTGAGAACCCACAATCTCCAGCCTGACTGAATGAAATAGCTTTTCCACTTCCTTCAGTGTGTTCAACAGCCCAATGCCTCTCAGACACAGTCTCACTTTCTCCAGAGAGAAGGGGAACACTACCTGAAACAGAATGCAGGAAAATGCTCCAGCATTCATCACAGAGAGGCCACACACATATACTGCCATATCTTGAGTTGTTGTTCTGTGTATCGTTCTGCAGGGCTTCGTTCTTCACGAAGATGCTAAGAGTGCCCAGATAAGACACTGAAACTTGTCTGAAGTGCACATAGGTTCA
>NW_010179236.1:78140-79209 GCF_000695765.1 Mesitornis unicolor
TGAGCTCTTCCATTCTTCATCTTGGCCCTCTTCTTGATTAAGTGTTTTGCTATGAGACCACCACTGGTGCATTCGCCTTATTTTCTTTCTGTGTCACCATCTGCAGGTACTTCAGTCGCATGGGAGGGAGCTGCTCATAAAGGTCAAATCCCAAAGGATTCTCTGCATTCAGCAGTCTGTAGTAGAGTAGGTGCTTTTTCATCGTCTGAAGAAAGAAACAGCAGCCATTAAGCATGTCTGAAAATAATCTAAGCCATCTCCAACACAACATAGTGACCTGCCAGGTACTACAATTCCATCATGCCCAACATATTCAATTGCATCATCTTAAACAGAGCTAAAAAATGTGAGTTTGTTCCATGAAAATTCATTTTGATTTGCATGAGATTTCACCTTCTCAACACAACTCCACTGTCTCCTCAAAAACCCCTCAAAATGACTTCTTGCCAGAAGTGCAAATGGGATTTTGAGTGGAATTAAAGGAGTTTATCCTGGATGCTAAATATAAAAGGTGAAATGATCCAGCTCTGTCACACAAATGACAGACTTTGGCAAGCAAACTGAGAAAAAGAGAACTTAGATCTGTTTTGTTCTTTTTGGGCAAAGCATCCAACTAAGAGTTAAAGGAGACCACTGCTGGTCACCTATTCATAGTTGTGCCAGAATCGTCCCTCTAGGACCTCTCACTAACCAGATATAATGCTGCTTGGACAAGAGGCATGGAAATACAGTGCAGGAGATTCATCTAGGTTCCAATGGGCTCAGTACCTTGCGTTCAATTACTACAAGAACTGGATAACAGTATTTATAGTCATCAAAATTCTGCTGCTAATTTCCTCTCATTTGCCAATTAGCAAGAAAGTTTCAAAAGCCAAAGGAAAATCCGTAAAAGTACCACATCTGAGAAACTTAAGTCCCAGTGGCACAGACTGAACCTTACAAACCCTACCTCATCCACCAACAGCCATGTCTTCCGCAGCATGCTTTTCCGAGCAGCATCAGTCTCCTGCAAACAAAACACATACTTTGCTTAATATGGCAGCTGGAAAGCTGCCTGGAGGAGAAGGAC
>NW_010179237.1:0-43748 GCF_000695765.1 Mesitornis unicolor
GGACAGGGATTTGCTTGAAAGAGTCCAGCGCCTGGCCACAAGGATGATGGAGGGAGTGGAGCATCTCCCTTATGAGGGGCAGCTGAGGGAGCTGGGTCTCTTTAGCTTGGAGAAGAGGAGACTGAGGGGTGACCTCATTCATGTTTATAAATTTGTAAAGGGAGAGTGTCAGGAAGGAGCCAGGCTCTTCTCAATGATGTCCAATGACAGGACAAGGGGCAATGGGTGCAAGCTGGAACATAGGAGGTTCCATGTGAACATGAGGAAAACCTTTTTTACTGTGAGGATTACAGAACACTGGAACAGGCTGCCCAGGGAGGTTGTGGAGTCTCCTTCTCTGGAGACATTCAAAACCAATGTGGCTATGTTCCTGTGTGACCTAGTCTAGGTGATCCTGCTCTGGCAGGGGGGTTGGACTGGATGATCTTTCGAGGTCCCTTCCAACTCCTGAGATTCTGTGATTCTGTGATCTGGAAGCAGTATCAGCAAATTATCTAAGCAATGAGGAGTATCAAATATTAACATTTTGGAAGAGCCCAGGCTGAAGAACTGTACAGAGACATAGACCACCAGCCTGTCTGGTAGAGCCATGTCTGATAGGGATTGACTTATCTGAAGTACATCCTGCTCTCTCTCTACTTATGGGAGTTACCAAAGCAATAAATATGTGTCTTTGGGTAATTATTTTGGCATGCATGAAATCTCTGTTGATGTTATATTGCCAAAGTATGAAGAACAGGTGGAAGCATTTTCAAAAAAATAAAGTTCAGCAATCAGTAACTAGGCAAAGACTGGTTTGTTTAATTTAAATATTGACAGAGATACACATTATTTGGTCTTCTATGCTATATGGAATTGTTCTTATGTCAGGACTACAGAATTTCCTAATGAAATTAATTGCATCCACATTTGAATGTTGCATTTTGTTTTGTGTTTGTTTTTTTTTCATTTCTGAAAAAAGGATTCCCAAGAAATGAGGAGCCTGAGCAGCAAAGTGAAAAGCACCCTCTGATAAGCTATTCGTTGTTTTTAGGTTTTGCCTTCAGGTGTGACAGCTGGCAGAGTTTACTTTCTTGAAAGTGAATATAGACTCCTGGCAGAGAATTGTCAGCACCTTCTAAAGCAAGGAGGAGAAAAATAAGAGAAATCGAACAGACAAAATCGAAATATGCATCTTTCTGAATTTCTTTCAATACCGTCCTGTTCTGAATGTCTTGTATAAGCTGGAGAAGTGGGCCCAGGTGAACCTCATGAGGTTCAAGGCCAAGTGCAGGGTCTTGGACCTGGGTCAGAACAAACCTTGTTACTGATACAGGCTGGGAGATGATGTGCTGGAAAGCAGCCCTGAGGAAAAGGACATTGGGGTACTGGTAGATGAGAAGCTGGACATGTGCCATCAATGTGTATCTGCAGTCCAGAAAGCCAACCGCATCCTGGGCTGCATCAAAAGAAGTGTGGCCAGCAGATCAAAGAAGGTGATTCTGCCCCTCTACTCTGCTCTGGTGAGACCTCTCCTGGAGTACTGCGTCCAGCTTTGGCGTCCCCAGCACAAAAAGGACATCAAAGTGCTGGAGTGTGTGCAGAGGAGGGCCACAAAGATGTTCAAAGGGCTGGAGTACCTCTCCTACAAAGATAAGCTGAGAGAGTTGGGGTTGTTCAGCCTGGAGAAGAGAAGGCTCCAGGGGGACTTTATAGCAATCCAATACCTGAAAAGTGCCTATAAGACATCTGGGGAAGAGCTGTTCCCTAGGGCCTGTAGCAATAGGACGAGAGAGAGGTAATGGTTTTAAACTAGAAAAGGGTAGATTTAGGTTGGATATTAGGAAAAAGTTCTTCAATATGAGGATGGTAGATCACTGGAACAGGTTGCCCAGAGAGGTAGTGGAGGACCAATCCCTGGAGATATTCAAGGTCAGGCTTGATGGCGCCCTGAGCAACCTGATCTAGTAACATTGTCCCTGCTCAGTGCAGGAGGGTTGAACTGGATGAGCTTTAAAGGTCTCTTCCAACATAATACATTCTATGATTCTATGAATGTATCTAAGGAGACCCTCACATCACTGATTTTGCCAGACATGTAGTGTATAAGAAAAAAATAATAAGAAAAAAACAACAACAACAGAACTCGGTTAGTGCAGGCACCTCTGTAAACCACTGTTTCCTGCTAATGTTTACATCTGTTTCTCCACCTGCAAAAAGTCAAATAAACCCATATTTTTACCTACTTGCTTTTTCTCCTACTTTGTTGCTAAGTGTGGTTCCCAGTTTTGTTTGTTTGTTTGTTTTTCCCTTGATATCAACAGTCACAGGGAGAAATCAAGTGATGTGGGGGAACTACATGGAAAGAAACCTTGTCAGGGGTGGGCAAGAAGAGGCTCATCTCCTACTAATTTTCACTCCAACCTGCTCTCTCTTTTGTCTTCTAGAAAGACAGAGCCATGTACATTTTTTTCATCAAGCCATCTATTCAACGGTTTTAGCCCTCCTTCCTGTTGGCAAATGATCCATGGACTCCTTTTGATTTTCATTAATTTGGTGGTTATTCAAATGTACCGAATGAATGGTTTATGCAAATGTGACTGTTGCTTCAAGTGTTTGCTCATTATTCGTGCTGTGTGATTGATTGTCTAAGTCACAGGGTATTGTTTCTGCTCCAGGAGTGGAGAAGCCCTACAACCAAAAGGAGCTTTCAAGACAGCCAAACACCATCAGGGCTACTCTTCACACGAACATCAGTTATTACCAGTGTCTAAAACATTTCCCCTTTGTGCAAAAGTGCTATAAACAAAGCAAAACTGCCTGATATACAAAGCAAGGGGGAAAGAATAATTAAATGAATCTGCTGCTTTTCCCCTACACAAATTTTCATGATTATGCAGCACTCACCCAGGAACAATCTTTGAAATTATTCAAATAGGCATTTGCAAATACAAAAAAATAATTTGTTACGCAGGAGATCTTCAAAGGAAATGTCTTTGAGACTTGGCCAATGATTTTGCTGAGCTGATAAATTAAGCTGCCTTAAATTCATGTTTTTTCAAAGATTATTTCAATTGTAAACAACTTGATAATATCACCTATTTTTTAAGTTCACAAAACTTATATTAATAAACTGCAAATCATTTGAACATATTTGTTCACCCGGTACTGACAGCTATTCACTGACAATGGCATGCACTGAAATCAGAAGCTCTTGAGGAAGAGTGGCCAAAGCAGCCGAGTATATCTTTTGTAAAGAAGTCCATTGCTTAAACTCAAGGTCATACATATGTGAGCTGAATGCTGGATGGAAAGTACTTCAGCCTGTTCTTCCTCAGTCTTCTCTCTTGTTAACTCCCACAAAGTAGCTACACTTGTGTGTGTTGTAGTAAAAAAAGCATCTAGTACATGTTTTGCCGACTTTTTCATGCAGATTGATAGAAACTGGAAGGATATGCTGGGGAAGGGATTATTTTATACATTAGTATGTATGGCGACAGAATCGTGGGTCCAATAAATCTGCAGTATGACCCCTGAAGTTATTCTTTTTGTTCACTCTATATTTCTCCATGTAAGAGTAGTTTAAGAGTATTTCCTTTCACTGAAAATGTCCATCCTCCTCTATGTGTACTCTGTTGCTTTCTTTAAATATTACATGTGATTTGTTTTTTTCTTTTTTTACAGGGCCCTTAGATTATACCATGAGAGCACATGGGACATAAAGCAACACAGCTCCCAGAAATCTGACATTTCCCAATTCTCTAGCACTTAGGTTTTGGGGTTTTTTCCTCTCCATATAATGCTCTTATAACAAGTGGTAGTATATACTCTTATAGCCAAATGCATTGAAGGTCTTTTTAAAGTCATGTGGATACTGACTTCAACAGGGGATTTGCCCTTCCTATTACCTCCATACTGCCTCACCCTTGAGCTCTTCCTGCCCTTTTATCACACCCCTAAAGAGTCACCTTGTGGCACCCTTCTGCAGTCCCTCCTTGTATCAGCTGACCTTCACTAATTTATCTTGAAGCTGTCTCTGCCCTCTGTTCTTTCTCCCTGCTTCAAAATCCATTTTCTGCCCTGCTGTCTTTATAGCAAAATGTATTGATTCCTATAGAAAATCCATGCTGTTACTTCCTTCCTCTGACCTCTGTTTACTGATGAGGTTTGGAGAGATGAGAACTTTGTACATCTGGAAAGCACCTGCAGCAGTGGAGAGATTCTCAACAAACACAACAATAAAAACAAGAGACCCGAGTAGTGTTTGGAGAAAACATTCTGGTTTATGTGAGCCAGCACTGCACCAAGAACAGCTATTGCACTCCTCTAAAAGTAAATAATTATCCTTATATGTGAAATGTCTTTCCTTTTGTACACTGCATAACTTTGGCCTTTAATCTTTTATCTAGCTAGATCTCAAAGTGTTGCATCTGCAGCATCACAGTTCTTTACTTCACCTAAAGACTGAACATTCTGATCCCAGATATTTAATCTCATTTTATCAAACTGGGAATTGCAAATCACATTCTCCAGAACAGAAGCCAAAGTATCCCATTATATGAGCCACACAATTCTTTGCTTTAGTTGAAAGGACATACAAAAAGCAATATTTAAATATCAAGCATCGAAGAATTTTGCCCCCTAATTTCCCAAAGGAAAATTAAAAACATAATACTTCACATGTTTACCCCCAAACAGTCAGATCATTACCTGGTATCTTCCAGCACAACTCAGTTGAGATTAAGGCCATGCTGATTTACACCAGCTGAAAATTTTGCCCCTGTGTTTACTAACACTGATGTGGAATTATTCTTCTGCCTGTTGACTTTTTCATTAGTTAACTAATATGTGATTTATTTTGCTGAATAGTTCAACTGCCTTCAATTTGCTCTTGTAATTAAGGTACATGATCAACCACTTGTTATTCAAAAGCATGATGAACTGTAAGGTCTGTTTAAGCAAAAACATCCACTTTGCTTGTACAGAGGCATTTAAAAAGTTGCAGAGGTTTAGAGAAAACAATTTTGAAGTTCATATAAGCTAAGTGCTTTGCACAGGTACATTATAGAGCTCTTTTCTATTTCCCAACAAGAACAGTGACTCTAGAATAATAATAGAAGTGACAACACAAAAGCATTAAAGTTTAGATGGCCATGAAGTACACATTTGCCGCACAAGTATTCCCAACATTAATTAAAATGTACTGCAGTCCTGTCAGAAAAATATATTAACCCTATCCTAAGGCAGGTAGAGAGAGAGGAACACTAAATTAAATTTGTTATTTATTTCTTTTACTGGTATATTGTATTTAATCATTCTCACTGAATGCCAACTGATACAAATAACCAAAATCATCACATATCAGTGACAGGCTGGTTTTGCAGCATTTCTACCTGGTTCTGATGCAGGAGAGATTACCTCATGAGGGAGCCTGTTCCTAAGTAAATCGCAGGTAGTTAAGATATTCTCAGGAGACTCATCTATGCACCTGAACTTCTCTGTGCTTAACTCAACTTCAGAAACATCCAAACTTCATCTGTCACTACCTGAAGATTTTCTTGAGAAGATGAAAAGATGAAAACTACTGTGTCCTTACATTACAGTAGCAGGAAGAGAATGGCCTTGAAATGTGTGTGATAAATATGCTTGGGTACAAGACAACCAAAGATAAACCAAGGCTTACTCTGCCCAAATATTTATGGGAAAAAGTAAACTGTTTAAAAGGGCAATGTAAATAGCAGGAGAAAATGTTTGTTTGAATTTTTATCTTGTGAACTAAAGTATGAAAGTATTGAGCAACTTGGTTATAGATGTACAGTAAGTGATTATTGATCTGATGCTGCTTGCATCCAGACCAATGTTTTATCCAGGATTCAGTTATGACTTCATTGCAAAGCTCAGCCCTTACTTTCTCATTCTTTTACTAGATACAGTTGAGAGAAGCTATTGAAAAACTGGTAACAAACATTCATAGAGAATCCGTTTCAAAGTAATGTGAAACAGTCATCTTCATTGTACTGTCATGTTTTGCTGAAGTTCTGTTGAAAGTTAATGATTTAACAAGTGTTCTTCATTTGGAAAGGAACAAACAGAATAAATTCTTTCATGAAGCAGAAAGATGGGAACAATTTGCAGCTTCTAAAACATGAGGTTCTGGCCAACAGAGAAGTACACACCAGGCACATGTACAAAAGGGTTCTAGGACAATTATTTTTAGTAGAGGTACTTAGGTGAGCAGCAGAAGCCACAGGAAAGCACAAACTAGAAATGAAGTGAAGGTAATGGACTGAAAAAGGAGTGTAGCTCTGCAGAGCAGTCTAGAAAGAGTACCATCTGGGCAGAATTACATCTGAAATGTTTGTGAAGAAATATGCCCTATTCTATTCTTTGTATGTTTAAGAAAATGTTTTTGGCATTTTTGCATCCTTTGTCCACCAGAAACCAGCAGAATCTTTAATGTGACTTTTCTAAAAGGGGATAACAGTTCTTGATTGCTAGACAAGCATGGTTAGTTTGTCTCAAGTAAGTGTTAAAAAAATAAATACTGTAAGTTTTTTCATATGATTGTATACAACAAAAGTAAAGTGTGCAGACCCGGTAATACATTTGGGCCTAAATCTTAAACAGCAGAAGACTAAAGTTCAGATCTTAGACACTTATTAAAATGCATAAATAAACTGAGTGATTTAAGAATAAGTGATTTCAAATCAATAAATACAACAGGTGACTCAGCACTTCTAAGTCAAGGTATCTTCAAAAGTTTAACACTGAGATCCAACTTTTAAAATGTCAGCATTTTATTCCTCAGGAAAAAACCCTCTTTTTTCTTAGTAGCTGCATATCTTTGCTAGAGTCACCCTTAGATTTGTGCCATAACATTTTGGGAAAAAAAATCAGTGTCTTGTGTTGAAAGGAAGTTCATATGCCGAGCTGTTTCAAACTGGCATTCAAAGAATGGTACGGAGAATACAAATGCCTTGTAATATTCTCCAACCCTGATCTTGCATATCAGAGTTGCTACACTAACATTGGCTCAAAAATCTGCTGCAAAATACATTGATCTCAGCCTTCAAGTATTCTTTCAAGCTTAATTTTGAGTCTAGATAAGGCCTGGATTACTTACTTAGGGTACACCTTTGAAGAAATACAAATATTCTCAAACTCAAAATCAATACTGGTTTTGAATTTCATTCCCTTTATAGAATTTCTTAAAGAAAGGCCGAACTGAGACTATAAACTTTGACTCATTAGTAGAGCAGTGCAAGGTGTGGATACTCTCTGCCAAAAAAAACCCACTAGGTTCTGGCACTGGTCACAGGATATCTGTTATCTACTTCAGATGCAAACAGTATCTAATTCCAAAATCTGATATTGTCAGTTCTGAACCACCAAGATCTACCTATAGTCAGATTTACATATAGTTTATGTCTCCTGAAAATTCATACATCTTTGCTGTCCAGAGGATAGAACTTCTCTCCTTTTTTTATTTCCTTACTCATTTTGTAGTTGTCCGCAAAACTCCCGTAATGCCCATATGAGAATGTTAAGGACATAATCTCTCTTCAAATTAATATACATATCCAGCCACTTTTTTTCCTCTTTTTCCTTTGCCATCAATCCATTCATATGCTTTCCCTCCCATCTTTCATGCTTTCCTGTTTTCCACATTTAATCTTTTTCTTTTTTGTTTTACTTTGCTCATTCCTCTTTAGTGCTTATATTTTACATTTTTTTCCTTTTTCCTCTCTTCACTTTTGTTTGTTCAGTTTTTTCCTCAGTCCTTCAAAGTATTTCAGCCACCTTCAAAACTGTCTTTTATCCACCTCCTATCTCCTTATTTGACTCTGTTCCTTTCAACCCATTTTCTCCTGTTCATTATCTGTTTGCTTTAGACTTCTTTTCAACAGCTCTGACTTTCTCAAAATGTTTCCCTGGAAATACCTCAGACATCCTCACAATGTTTGAGCCAAGATGATGTCTTCTTCACAGGTGAAATAGTAACATGAAAAAACGGACTGGAGATCAAAGGCCCTAAAAGATACAGCTTCTGTTAAAAGCCCCTCTAAGTATCCAGAGGAATTCCTAATTAAAATAAGAATGACCATGAGCCAGCACTGTGCCCTTGTGGCCAAGAAGGCCAATGGCATCCTGGGGTGTATCAGGAGGGGGGTGGTTAGTAGGTCAAGAGATCTACTCTGCCCTGGTGAGACGGCATCTGGAATATTGTGTCCAGTTCTGGGCCCCTCAGTTCAAGAAGGACAGGGAACTGCTGGAAAGAGTCCAGTGTAGGGCTACAAAGATGATTAAGGGAGTGGAGCATCTCCCTTCTGAGGAGCGGCTGAGGGAGCTGGGTCTCTTTAGCTTGGAGAAGAGGAGACTGAGGGGAGAACTCGTTAATGTTTATAAATATTTAAAGGGTGAGTGTCACGAGGATGGAGCCAGGCTCTTCTCGGTGACAAACAATGATAGGACAAGGGGTGATGGACACAAGCTGGAACACAGGAGGTTCCACTTAAATTTGAGAAGAAACTTCTTCTCAGTGAGGGTGACAGAGCACTGGAACAGGCTGCCCAGAGAGGTTGTGGAGTCTCCTTCTCTGGAGACATTCAAAACCCGCCTGGACGCCTTTCTGTGTAAGCTCATCTAGGTGTTCCTGCTCCGGCAGGGGGATTGGACTAGATGATCTTTTGAGGTCCCTTCCAATCCCTAATGTTCTGTGATTCTGTGGTTCTGTGGTTCTGTGATTTTTGCATCTATGAGGATGTAAAATTCCAGTGTTGATTTAATAGCTGTATATAGCACTAAACAGACTTATTGCTGTGCCCTAATAATATATGTTATGCTGTGTGTAAGAAAAGAAATGCAACATTAGACAGCTGCTTAAATACTCCAGGGAAACACGATTTAAGGGTCTGCCTGGTCTGATGTTCTACACAATATGAATACAAAATGCTACATGAACATCAACTTACAGTCCTATTGAAATTAAAAAAAAAGATAGAACCAGCAATAGTAATGCCTAAATTCAAATTTCTTCAGCACACCCAGACACAGAGAAACAGTTTTACTGTGACAACAAGAGTATATATGCTTGGTCTGGCTCTTATGAAATACAGTATTTAATAGTCTGGGAGGTAGAATGTACATGCTGTGCTAATTGCACTTTGAAGACATTCTCTTTGGTTTCTGCCAGGAGCACAGAACACAGCTTGTGCATATTATTTCTTACCTTATTAGTTCCATACATGTCCTTTTAAGGCAGAAGGTCTCTAATTCAGCACTGGCAATCCTTACAGCTGCAAATGTGGGACTCAATATTGTCAATACTAGCTTAAAAATGATAGAATAATAGCATAGAAACTGACTAGCCTTTTTGTGTGCTGCCTGAATTGAATACATTACAAGAATACTCTAATCATTAATGTGTATGAAAGTGCTTCAGTCTGGCTTAACTTGGTTTGAAAACATAATTTACAAACAAAACTTAATTCCAGCCTAGCTATCTATAATAGGAAAATTCATATAGAGACCCTCCTGACTCAGCAACAGAGCTATAGCATGGCAATACTAGAATGCCCAAGCATTTCCTTTCTCTTTTAAGACAGTCTTCACTAATTTTCTCTTTTACCCATTTGAGCAAATCCTTTAAGCACTAGGTTAAGTTTAGTTGCCTGAAGATCCCTCTAGAGCTGGGTGTGCAAGCCTACCCCCAATATCCCCACCTTACTTTGTCTCCTCACCTCATAGTGCTCTTTGCTGCTGTCTATCCTTTGCACAGTCACCTCAACTTCTTTTCAGACATGCAGAAACTCTAACAGGATCGCAGTGGGTAAAGAACAGGCTGACTGATTTCGGTTTCAGTTTGGGAGAGTGTTTCAGCACATGTTGAGCATTGTCCTGATATGGCGACTTCCCTAGACAAGAGAAAAATGTGACCTAACCCGTTAGTCATTTCTACTGATTCATCTGACTCATTATTAGGACGAGGTCTCACCGCAACAGAGGTCATCATATACTGGGATTTTCCCATTAGAATATTTGACTTTTTATTAATCCCTTGACAGACTACTTATATTTTTAAAAGTTGTATCTTAAATTATCTGAGAAGAACATTAATGGAAATGGGTTAAAGCATGTGTTAAGAATTTTTAAGCTATTTGGGATTTGTCTGGGTATCCCTTTTAACTGTTAGTATGTACATGGTGACTAAATACTTACGAGGTAATTATAATAAGCTAAAGAAACATGAGTTTTTCTTAAAGATGCTTAAGACCAACACACGCTATATACAGCCAAGAGGAAAGGAAATACAGTCTATTTGCTAGAAAACTTGAAGTAGCCTCACATTAAACAAAAAGAGAAATAATCAATCTACATTTACAGTTCCAGTGATGAGTAATTCTGTGCTAGCAAACAATGGTACTTTCACCCCTTCATGCTGCTTCTCTCTTAGGAATAGCTAGCACTTATTGATTATTATTAGAAGACATTAAAGGAATGCATGGCTAAAACAGCAACAGTGGCAAGAGGAAACGCTTGCCTATTGTGTTTTCTCAAAGACCCTGTAATCACTATATGAAGGGTCATTTGTGAAATCTGTGGTTTATCTTACCCAGGGCTACTTAGGAAAAGCTGTATGAGGACTGCAGACTTTGAGGCATGAAGCAAGCTGGCTCACATCAGTTAGGCAGATGAAGAAAAAGGCTGCCCCCATGGCTGAGGGATGCATGTGTGAGGTGCACACGTTGATAGCACTGACAGCCACTCAACACATGTGCCACAAGGCAAGAACTGGCCCTGGCCTCAGGCAGTGTTCAGATCTTCTCAGCCTGTTGCCAAACCCCACAGCAAAGCTACGGCACTGCAGCATGCTGGTGGCACCAAAGAAAGTGGTGGGAGAGAGGGTGGGCATGGCATAGCTAATTAAAAATGAGACACCGACGGTTGTCTCTGATCTTTCCAAGGAGGAGATAGAAAAGCCTTGTGAGGCCCAGGCTGGCACAGAGGGCCTGGCACCAGCTGTGGCTTTTGGCCTGACAAAGCTCAACACAAAGCTTATCACTTCTTAAAGTACAATGTGTAATACAGAAAGGTCCTCAGGTATTTAAAACACAGACGCGAGGGGACTACAGGAGGTCAAGAGAGAGCAGCATTTGATTCACACTTCTACTAGGTTAACTAAGGCAGCTCCTCACTCATTTACTTGTTTTCGTAATATATGCATTAGTGCAGCTTTATTGACAATGTCAAGTCTCTATATACTCTTTTCACTGTTGTCTGTAGGTGTTTCAGAAAACAGAGGAAGACAGTAGAATTACTGATTTTAAAATCTCTGGTTTTGAGAGCTGGAGAGCTCACAATTTTCTGTCCATTCATTTTCTTCTCTCCTCATATCTATTCAGCGGTAAATACCAGCCACATGCACTGCAGTCCATCCTATGGCAGCAAGACGTGTCAGCTACTGATGATAGACGTTATGTTAATGTGTTGAAACTACACACTGTATCTCCATCAAGTGATGACATAGCTGTTGACAGAGACCAAGTGGCTTCAAAAAAAATATGTGACTTGGGCCTGATGGGGCAGGTAGGCAAGATGCCTAGAAAGCACTGAAATCTTAAACCTTTAAATCACTGATTCCAATGTAGATGGTAGCAGGACAGTGCTGGAACATAATAAAACAGGTGGGCATCTTTGTCTAGATCTGCAATGTCAGGAAAAAATGCATCTCTACATGTCCCTGTGTTAGTACCTAGAACCTTGCTGTGGCTACGTACCATGCAAAAACAGCAGTGGAAATGTTACCAACCCCCAAAAAGCTGAGCATTAAACCTAACAGTCTACAAGCAAATGTCAAACAGATGGAGAAAGCATAAGCGAGCAACGAACACCGGAATAAGCAGTGGCCAAAAGATACCAGTGCCTAACTATTATCAAAGTTTTTCTGATGGCACTACAGCTGAGATGTTTCCAAAATACATATATTTTTAAAAGACTTGCATAGAAGCCTTCTGAATTTTGCCCTTCTTATATGTAATAGAGAACGTGTGACACTGTTTATCCACCACTTTGTCAAATGGGCAGTGTCATTGTACCATGGGCATGAGTAAGCATTGTACAGAAACACTGTCCATTCCCACACTGATGTGAAATACAGTGTTCAGGGTGCAGAAAGGCTCCTCACTGCGACTTGTTCATCGTTTCACCAGACAGATAAGGCTGCTTTATCCCTCAAGTAAGGTACCACTTGCTAATAGTTTAGCTAAGTGCGTGCAATGACTGCCCTTGCTTTGCCTTTAGCATTTCCAAACAAGGGAGGGGAGTTGACAATTGAGAAGGAGAAGGTCAGAAATAAGCATGTGTCCCCAACTCAAGTGCCTCTCCCACGAATGAAGCAAAGATTCTTAAGAATGAGATCCTTGACAAGGAGCTTGTAAACATCCAATGTCTTGTCAGTTGAGTGTGAGATGAAGTGTTGGAGCTCTTATTAAAAACAAACAAACTAAAAATTAACTGTTTGAAACTTTTGCATCTTTACAAACCTTTAGAGCCTCTTTACCCACTAAATAAAGATATACTTCTACCAGCTTTGCCTTAATGTGGTTTATGACTGGTATCAAAGTAGCTAGCTAACAGCACAGACTTCAGCTTCTACAGTGGGGTGGCCTATAAAACTAAGATGCTTAAGCTTTTTTCCTGGTGCTCAGCATTCAATTGCCTTTCTCAGATATAACCAGTGTATATTAGTTCAAAATAAATGTATATACAAAAGAGTGTCCCCCTATTAAGCTGCATGAGCTGGTAATGCACAAGCTATATTCAAGTGTCTTCTGCTAATGTTTGATAGCAAGATAAGATTCACGGCTTGATTAGGTTAGGAAGAAGAGTGCATGCTCAACCTGGAGGGTCAATGTTCAAGTTTGTGTGAGCAATGCAGTCTCCTTGATTTGTGCTGTTCATTGCCTTCTCTCCAAACTTATATTCCATTTTTGAACTTACCCATAGCAGTAGCTATGTTTTGAAAACATACATGGAATTTCTTGTCATTGTTCATCTCAGATAAAGAAATTAAGTTGCAGAAAATATGAATGGTATTCTTTCACTTAAGCATGTGCCTTATTCAGAAGAAGTAAATCTGAAAAATAAAGCTGCTTAGAACTGGATTCTGCTTGGTTCATCCAGGTAGATTTTAATGTTTGGCCTGGAAAAGCAGCCATCATCAGTTTAGGACAGCGTGGCATTGTCTAATGAGGAGTAATGACTGCAAAGTTAGCTAAATTAGATACGATGAACCAGCCTAAGCTTTCAGTGAGTGCACTATGCAAAAAGCTGTCTAGCCAGAAGAGCTGATGTGGCTGGAAATGAAAAGCATAGCTAGTTCAGCTCAACCAGAAAAGAGTCTGCTAGGACAAACTCTGCTTTGGACACATCTGGCAACCTGGGCCTGTCCTGTCCATGTCCTGTGACTGCACAGCATGAGAAGCCGGAAATAAAAACAGAGAATCAGGAGCTTGAAGCCACTTCAAAGTTGAAGAATCAGAGGCAGCTTGGTGTTGAAAACGCAGATGAATCTGAACACAAGAGCCAACTGCAATCGTGGGGATCGGAAAAAGCAGCTGGAACAAGAGGAAGCAAGAGAGAAGCCAAGCAAGAGCAGAAAACTGAGCTGCTGCAGAGACAGCACCCGATGTCCCAGAACCCGTTTGCCAACTGCACTGTCCACCTTTGAGAGCTGTGTTCACCTTCCCTAAAAGAGCCTCTTTAGTGAGGAGTCTCTCATGTGCTCTATAGGAACAGAGGTAGCAGGAAAAACATGAGATACCTGTTTTGATTTTTAAGTACAAAGAAGGAGGACAGGAGGGAGGGTGCTAGTTATTCTCAGGACTCCAAGCCCAGATGTTTGAAGAAACACTGTTGTTAAAATTTCATCAGATTAATCTGAAAGTGACCATCTTTGCAAAATATGCTCTGAGAAGAGGCGATACAAAAGGGTAGCTGCAAGAAGAAAATTACTACCAAAGTGAATGACTAAATGGAAATCATTGGGAATTTTTCAAACAAATGCTTTCTCGGCGATTCATGGACTCACAGAAATGAAACCTTTCAAAGCATGACTTTGAGTATGCATTTCTCAGGTAGAGGCCCACAGATACAGTGTAGACCTCCTGAGCAGACAAGAGAGAAACCCATCCCACAGGACTTAGTATTGCAGACAAAAAAGTGACCTAAATTCAGCCCATTTGCTCTGGGCTTTCTCATTAAGCACCCTCACCAGCAGGCTGGCCACCAAGAATTTTACCTTCTTTTCTTACAAGGACTCTGTGTGAGTCAGAAAAACTCATGAAAACTCATGAAAACCTCAACAGACTATATAATATTTTTCTCCTGTGGCATAGGAATATCCTTCTTAAATCTCAAAAACTTCAGAGGCTGAGGAAAACTGTTTTCTACCCTACCTAGCTCTACTAGTAAGTTAAATAAAACTAATAATCATATCAAACACTATACACCTATTTAGCTCTTCCAGTTAACTGGTCTGGAACACATCTAAATTAAAGCAAGCTAGTGCAAAGATATTAATTCAATAACAGTAACATTAACATCCCTGTGAATCAGAATTGATCAGGTGCCAAGCAGGCTTGCAGATATTTTACAGCTTTCACCTTTGTTTTGCTCAAGTTAGTGTGAAAAAGAGAGCTCATATCTTTGACTTTATGAAGCAGTCTTTGTACATAAATAAGATGATTTCTAAACAGAGAGAATAATTTTCGCTAAGATTAATTTGCTGATGGTGTACAAAATATATCATATGCGTATTTTCTCAAGGGTGAAATATCTTTTAATTCTGTGTACATGAAAGAAAAACCCTTGTAAAATGTTTCTGTTTTGCATGGTTTCTGGGTTTTCTTCAACTAAATGGAAAAAGTATAATTGCACGAAAGGATGTGGAGAACTACATGTACACACACCTCTCACACATGCCTCCAAAATATTTTAAAAGGTGAGAGAGTCATATTTTCATGACATTTTAGAGGTGTATATTCTGAGAGAAAACAACATCTTCCAGGTTTGTTTTTGCATATTTAGAACAAAAGCACAATAATATCTCTGAAATTCCAGAAGCATGAATAAGATCAGTATTTTAACAGTGAAAACATAATTGTGTTTACAGAGGAATATCTTTTTTTTTACCTTATATCTATTTTGTCTTATATCTTCTTTGTATCTTTATGTCTTAGGAAAGCTCACAGTTATTTTTTTCATCCAATTCAACAACAAAATAAGGTAGCAAGTAGTGATTTAAGACATTTATTCCAAGCTTAACAACTTATCTCCTATTTGTAATACTGCTAATGAGTAGCCTGTCAGGTAGTGGAAAATATCTTTACAACTTGACTTTAGCCTAATTTTCTTCTGCAGGATGTTGTAGATCAGCTCTGAAACCAATGGCATTATGATATAATAATTTAAAAGTGGAGTAAAGAGGAAGTTTGAGTAAAATGTATCCAGATCTTTTGAAGGAAGGAAAATGTTACAGTAGTAGAAAGGGTTGAGTTTTTAGTAAGTCATTTTAATACTCACTTTGTGAAAAATAAAAGCTCTGGAAGGCTCTAAGATGATTGAAACTGAAGCATGAGAAAATTAATCTAGCACTGAAAGAATCTGGAAAGGAGAGTTAATTATTTGTCTACATTACAAATTCAACCATGTGGAGAGAAGCCTAGCTGCAAACAGATGCATGTCCTGGCACGATGTCCATTTAGCCATCTTGTTCTTGTTCCAAAAAGACTGAAGACACTTTGCTAAATGTCCTCATGGCTCAGAGTTAAAAAAAAATAATCCCTAAATCCTTTAATTTTCTTAAATGTGTCTTTTTTAGAGCTAGCTGAAAATTTCCAAATCAGGCTGCACAAATATTTGCTTACATCCTGAAATCATACTCCTGTTTTATTCATTGCTCATGAACATTCACACTTGCAATTTTTTGTTTGCACATATGTTTAGGGAACATCTGTTCTTTGTTCCCATCTGGTTGAGATAATCTCTGTATCTATGCATGAAGAAGGCAACTGGCTATCTGCTTCTGTCACTTATTTTTATCTAACTTTATAAGTTCAAGTCAGAGGGAGCAGGGACCGAGTACAGCAGGACCTGACCATTCACCCTGCATAGCTGGTGAAATGCCTGACTTTCGCATAATACTTATCTTCCGCAAGTAGATGTCAAAGCTTTTTATGAAGGAGGCTAGTAACATTAGCACCATCCTGGAAACAGGGAAAAAGATTAAAAAATACCACTTGACTTGGTCAAGTCCAGTCACCAGTAAGAAAAGAAGGGATTTGTTCCGAAAGAATAAAGCGATCAATTATATTGGACAATTTTGGGGCAACAAATTTCATCAACATATCTTGTCTGAGCATATAATTTCATTTGAATGATGATTGATAAAGGAACTTGGGCGTTAGTCAGCATTCAGGTTCCTGCAACAGTAACATTTCTTTTTTTCCATCTTTGAAGATGACACTATTTTCTACAATGTTTGTACTTCAGCAATACAGAATTTTGCTCCAACAATAGACTCTTTAATACTCTGCAAGTTCTCACAAATGCCCACCATAAATGAACTAGAATATACTTGATAATAACATGTATTTGCTACAAGTCATGTTTGTGATTGCAAAGCCAGTTTCTACAGCAAAGGGCTTTTTTCCTTCCCAAATTCTGTTTTTAAAAGTGTCTGGTATTGTACAGCAGAAGTAATTGTGACAGAATGAAAGTTCCTGCTTTTTATCCCCGTTTCTATTTACCTGTCTGCAAAACAATCTAAATTTTCACTGCAATTCTCCTTGACATTTCCCTTATCTATTTTCCTTTCTCATTAGTCCACCTCATGAGAAAATATCGGTGCAGAATACTAAATCAACTTTATGGTCAACACATCTGGTGCATATTGACAGACAGATTGTCCACATACGTAAGTCTTGGGTTTGAGGATTTTTTTTTACCAGAAGCATAAGAACATGTTCTTCCTGAACTGGAATATGTTCAAGACAAACCTTTGCAAATAAAAGTCAGTTGTTCACCGAAAAGGAAGCAGGTGGCATCATTATAGCAAACCAATGTAAACATACAAACGAGAAAAGAAAGATGTATTTTCTATCCATTCTCTGAATATTTGGCTGGCGGGTTGATTTGTTTTACCTTTTCAATTACATATATGAAGTAATTTTCATTAAGAGGCATCCCAGGAGGAACTGGTCTATGTCCCAGCACTTGCATTTTTTGTCAGTTTGCCAAGGCAGAACACAGTATTGCCAAGGGTCAAGACCAAGAGTTGGGATTCATGGCTTCAGTTCCTGGGGACCGACTCCATTGATGGGATGAGACTCTGATCTCAGTTTCACTTCACAGATGTTTCCATGATACAGATAAACAGAATATTACACTGAATGTATTTATACACTATGTATCACTAAGAGTCTCATATTATGGTCTTCGGGACCCACCTGTGAGCTAGAGAGGCTTATGCTCCTCATTTGTCACCTGGAGAACAGAAACTGTATGACATGTCTGTAGTCACACAGAAAGTGATAAGTAGAGGACAGGATAGGCTTTTCCTTGCTGAAGACACTTCAGTGAGCCCTCAGCCTTGACAAGGGCATAATTCATATTTCAATGGAAGATTCCACCAAAACTGGTGACACTCACAGTAAACGTGACTGCTGCTTCTCCACCGCTGGCAGTTTTCTCCAAATGTGGTGCTCTGTGATGGATCACTTTGAAAAGTTCCTACTAGCTCCCAGCAAGATGATATGCATCCTAGGCCCTCAAGGCTTCACAGTTCAGCTGTAAAGAGGATGTAACACGAGAATCCACAACAGCAATAAAATAAATTGAAAAAAAAAAAGAGAGAAGGGCCAAGAAGACAGAACATCCTAGTGTTTCTAAAATTATGTGGTGATTTACTTCAGCATCTGCTAGTCCCAAGTTTTAGGTATCTCTCTCCAAAAACTTGCAAATACACACATGATATCAGAATTGAGTAGGTGAATATGAGTGCCTTAACTAGATAATGCACTTCTCTCAATTGCAAAGGTCCAATACAATGATTTGAAGCCTGCAGGAAATTCACCTTCACAGAATCACAAACTGGTTGAGGTTGGAAGGGACCTCTGCATGTTATCCTCTTCAACCCTCTGCCTAAGCAGGGTCACCTAGAGCTGGCTGCCAAGGACCAAGTCCAGGAGGCTTCTGAATATAGGATGGAAATACCCTCACAGTAAAAACATGTTTCTTGTTCAGAGGAAACCTCCTGTGTTTCACATTGTGGCCATTGTCTCTGACCCCGTCACTGGACACGACTGAAAAGAGCCTGTCTCTGTGTTCTTTGCACCCTCCCTTCAGTTATTTGTGTAAAATTGATGAGATCCCCCTGAACCTTCTCTTCTTCAGGCTAAACAGTCCCAGCTCTCTCAGCCTTTCCTCACAGGAGAAATGCACCTCCCTCATCCTTCTGGCAGCGCTCCTCCTAATGCAGCACAGGACACCAATGCAACGTTGCTGGCTCCTGTTCCGCTTGGTGTCCACCAGGACCCCCAGACCATTATCTACAGAGCCCTAAAATACTGGTGCCTGGGGATGTGCCTCCCCAGGTGCAGGACTTTGCACTTCTCTTCGTTGATCTAATATTGAACTAAAACTGGGAAAGGAATTCTTGAAGTTGCTGGAATTAATAACTATTCACTTTTCGTATAAGTCTGCCAGAATACTATTTATGAAAGCAAACTAATAGCTTCTCTTTATAGAAAGAGTCAGAATAACAGTAGAAAGTCTAAGCTCAAATATAAGTGCCACTTCAGAAAAAAATATTGACTTAATTTGCCTGAAAACAATCCAAAATTTAGATATCCATTTATTTTAATAAGCTCAAATAGTCTAGAAAGAGATTTATTATACTACATCTTTTTTATTCTGCAAAAATACCAATTTGTCAATATTCAAAGATGAAAAGTATCGCTTTATGTTTAATTTGACAGAACACAGATGAAATAGCTTAAATTCAGTATTATGTGCATAATTTTCTGATTTTCAAGACCCAAAACATCCTCAGTCATTGTCTGCAGCTTCCTAAAAAGACGTATTTTTTTAGAAGACTCCTAAAACAATTTGTTAATTTACCCAAGCAGTGGACAAAAGCTCTTGACCATAAGACTTGCCTTCCATGATTTTAATCTGGTTATGACATTCCAATGTCCCTGCATCCCCTTTCCCACCCACAAAGTGAGCCCCTTGGTCCCTTGACCTTCTTGTCCCTCTGATGCTATTGACACCATTTCGCACCTTTGTTTCACTTCCAAATCTGCCACAAAGCACTGGGAAGCACTCAAGAGCTCAGAAGCCAAGCTGCTGCTATCTGTCATCTTAGTGGACCCTTTCTCACTTTAAAATCTATCTTTGGTTGGATATAACTTGTGTAAGCAGCAATCACAGCCTTCTCTCAATGTTTACTGCTCGCTGTCTACTCACCATAGAGCCAGACTGGGAAACTGAAGAAGTTTGCCAGTGGTGGAGAAGAAAACATGCACCTCATTATTCAATGCATACTTTTAGACTGAAGTCAAACATGTCCAAAAATCACCTGCCATATTTATTTCCTACAAGGAGTACCCCAAAGTTCATAGACTAATTTTTAAAACAAACAAATCCACAGCAACCTGCAGATGCATTGTAATTTAAATGTGACAGAGCTACTGAAGTTGCTAAGCATGCCATTTCACACACCATTTTGATTAGGAGTGGAAGGCTTTTGAGTGGCTTTCAGATATTCTGTGTCTCTTCTTCAACACCAATGGGATTTGGTAATGCTCAGCAACTTGGAGGAGATGCTCAGCCCTCTGCAGGACTGAACCTGTAATTATCAGTAGACAGAAACATCGATAAGCCAATATTTAAAAAAATAGATATGTCAATGTGATTTGTATAGGTGTAGCTGTTCATAGAACATGTCAGAACCGTACCTCAAAAACATACCTCTTGAGATAATACTGTTATTCAGATATTGGAAATGACAGAGGGTTTAGCATACAGTTATGCATGTTCTCCGAGTATCAACACAAGAGAGAAGGGGAGAAGAATAGGGAGAGGGTGAGGATAAGGAAAGGAAAAAGGAGCAGAGAAAGACAAGAGAGAAAAAATATTCCCATAGGCTCAAAAAGGAAAGATGACAGAGATGCTAAGAACAAGTTAAAGAGATGAAATATATGTATAATGACAGCTTTGTAAGACCATGAAAACATACAAAAAAAACAACAGTGCAAGCTAATATGCATCAATTTTGAGTCAAATCTTGCAAATCTTACTCAGGCAAAAAATATATTATAGTAAATGCTGAGTAGGATTTGCAGATTACACCATTTAGTAGCAGAATTTATATTTATTATTCTCATCTGTTTTTCATTAATACTGAAATTCCATGTGAAATCGTAACTTCATTGAAGTTAATGCCAAAACTCCCTTTTGACTGTAATGGGCTCAGAATTTCTGCATCATTAGTTGCTACTACATACATTAAGTAGCTTACAGGGGTATAACTTATTACATTAAAGACATATATTTCGATGCACCCAGTAAAAGAGCACAGGCTAAAAGGAAACACGCAAGACTTATTGGATCTTTAATAATTGTCCCAGTTAGCAAAGCTATAACCATATTTTCATGCACACTTTGAGATGGCATGAGTGCTGCTGCCAAAGAAGTCAACCCAGCCATTTCTGCTGGACAGTTTCTAATGTGAATTTGTTCTCTAATTCAATGTGCTGCTGAAGAGAGGGAGAAACATGGAGTCAGGAATGAATGTCTGCCTATCAGAGGGAAGTATTTCTTCCTTTAGTGGAAATGATGGTTTGTTCCAGCTTAATGTTTTTGTGAAACAGTGATGGCAGAGGGATCAGGACCTGTGTTTTTTCAAGTGGTCTCAAGGTACAGGTACCAGTGGATGACAGCAAGTCAAAATAGGGGATGAGAAACTTCAGTACCTATTTATGATGTGCATGGCAGAAACAAGATAACTGAATTGTGCATTAGAAGAGCTCAGGCACTAGCCTTGATGCTGCTACTACCCTGAGGAATAGGTATCTCCAAGCCTCCATGGTGTTCAGGTCCTCCACTGTGGAGGCAGTCATGAGCTTGCTTGGCAACTCTAAGCCCCTGACTGTAAGTTATTTATGAAACAAAAGCATGTAGCTACAGTCAGCCCTGCAACCATCAAAGGTCCATCGAAACATAAAATGTATTCCCTCCTAGTCCATGTGGAGCACAAGCAGAGCATGCTTATGGCTGCCTGAAAAAGGCAATGCTAGTGTAGCTTTCTCTCTTTTTCTTGTCACTCGTCAGTGGTCTGATTTACTTGTTCTGGGAGATTTTCATCATAGCAACCCCTTCTCACCCCCTCAGATCCTGTTTGGACCCCTCAGTCCTGCAGAGCACCAGCAACAATTTCCCACTGCTGCCTTTCAGGAAAGGGAAGTTTTAATCTGATGTGTCTGCATAAGCCTGCACTGCAAAGCTGCAGGCAGCAGACAATTCCCTCTCCATCACCAGATTTAATTCCCAGTTTCCAGAGAGCGGAAGTTGAGGGTGAAAGCTGCAGCAGATTGGAAGAAGGAGTGCTGCTAATTATGACCCATGTGGGGGGCATGGATTTTTTCGTGTGCACTCAGTGCTACACAACACTGTATTGCCTATGCAGCAGCTCCAAATGGCAAAGCACAGTGATGTCTCTGACAACTCTAATGAAGACAAGAGATCCCCAAAGAACCTTTCAGTAGAGCTCCATTGACTTCAATAGGCTACAGCAAAAACTGCAGAAATTCACCCACTGAGAATCTAATAACTGATAGGGGTCTTTTTTACTCCCTTTTCTTTTCTACCTGCTCTTGAAGTAACTTAAATATAGATAAGAACATGTGCCTAAAAGAGGGAGATAAAGTGGGATTTAGAGGAGAAAAGAAATTGGAGGTGGGAGAAAGGAGGGAGTGTTAGCATATTAAATCTTGCCCTGATTATCTGATGGTGCTAATGATCTGAAAAGAAGGAGTGGAAAGAACAAGGAAAAGATCAAGGAGCTTAAGGTAATTAATTAATTCATTGTTTGGATTGTTTCCTATTCAGCACAGAAAAAGAAATCAAGATTAAAAATAAAAATGAAAGTGAAAGATATTAGAATAATTAACTCATAATTACACTGTTGTGCTGATTTGTTTTTGTTCTAACTATAAAATAAAGAAATCCAGTAAATCCTACTTCATCAAGAATTTTTCTTTAACCTTTTTTTTTCAAAGTAAAGGCTTTGGATGTATGCAATTAAATGCCATTTGAAAAAGGAAGGAAGATTGTTGCTTGAACCAACAAGGTAAGCCCAAACAAATATCCCCTGTAGCATGCTAAGAAACCATTGATGTCCACTCATTTTAGGCTGGTCTACCTTTACAATGCATTGCACTCTCGGAGACACCTCTCCTCTGTGTAGCCCCTACAAGGAAGAACACTCCTAAACATGTGCTTTTAATGAAAAATTGGAAACCTGGTATGTGACTGAATTTCACAAAGCTTGAAACACTGCTTCTGAAGAGGTGAAATTCTCTATGTGTCTCAGTGAAGAGCCACTGCTCTGGATGCCCTCTGTCAGGGCAGCTCCTTGAGTGCCTGGTTTTGGTAGCAAGAGAGAAGTGTATGGCTGCAGCCGACCTCAGCTCAAACACACACCATCCCTTCGGGCAGTGCAGCAGCAGATCTGCTGGGCTGCTTTCTGCTGAGGGAGCAGGAGGAGAGAACAGCAGTGCCCCATGCCACTGCCCTGCTGGTTGGGGAAGCCCAGGCTGCTCCTCCTCCCGAGTGCCCTGCTGTGGGCAAAGCTGCTAGGGACCGCGGACGGAGATCCACTCAGGCACTGATACTGACTGAGAGACCACTCGTGTGTGAGCACGGATGGTTTTAAATCTGCTGGTGAATCTGAGAGAGGTTACCCTTGGGTCTCGCAATGATTTGACAGCATGTACTATATGCATAATGTATGTGACTAGCATAGAGACAGAGGTGATGTGGTATACAAATGAGTGCTGTAGTGGAAAAGTTATGCACCAGTTCGACTCGTCAAAATCACTCTGAAACCACTGCTGAACATGCAATATACTGAGGTCCCTTGGCAGCAACTCTGAGGTGCACAATCCAGGGCAACAGCTACTGCTGCTAATTTCTCTGAAATCCAAAGTGAACAATATTGTAGCCAGCCTTGCTTACAAGAACCAAAGAGAACAGCAATATTACAGGTTAAGGCTGGTGTCTGTTAATACAGTGGCCAGCCCCTCAAAAGTCCTTTGTTGGCTGCAGATAACACTAGTCTGGAATATACAGGATTTTGTTTATTACATCTGGTTATGTTACCTCTTTCAGTACCTTATTTTGCTGTTGTTGTTCTGGATATTTTACTTATGGTAGTAGATACTGTTAATTATTATTGTTATTACTACAGTTATTGTTATTAATATTAATATCGTTATTAATATTATTGTTGTCATTATCATCATCATAATCCTTTATAGCCCCTGCAAATATTGAAGTTGATAAAATGTCTACTGTAAGAAACACTTTTAGGGAAAGCTGGTCATCTGAATCATCGGTAAATTTTGGCTTTTTAATTTTCCTTATATGTAGCTTACAATATGGATTTTTTTTTTTACCCTCAGTAATCCTCAGCATTGTATATTTTGTGTCATCTATGGGCTACTCACTTGCCTAGGCTGCATTTTCCAGCACTGTGTCAAATTTGACTTGATGTGAACTTGATGTGATTTGAACTTGAGTTCAAGGAATTGGGAAAAGAAGACTTGAAAGGAAACCGCTTAAGACACCAGTTGAATAGTATATGATATACAGACTTATGCATACAGTGGGCCAAGTTTTCAGAAGATGCAAATAGCTGTAATATTGCTGAAGCTAGTAGACCTGTACTGGAAGGTAACAGAATGCCTTATTAGAGACAAAGAAATTTTAAAGCAACTTTAATTTTTAAAAAAACCTATTCTGGCTAACTTGTTTCAGGGATTTGAGAGCTGATCACTCCAGAAGGAAAAACAAACAACCAAACAAACAACAAAACAAAACAACATAGATGTGATATCATAGGAGTTTGTGATATCTTTAGTAGGCATGGCACATTTTAAAAGTTGCTCCATAATGCAGTCTTTTATTTCAGCTATTCCTTTGCACTCTTCAATTATTGAAGTTTAATGCACAGAATTCCTTGGGGACTTCCACATTTATTAACAAAGCATTTTATGTGCTAACAGAAAATCCCAAAATTAAGAGAAATCATTTACAAGGAGACAACAGCTGTTACAGCATTAAAACTTTAATTGGCATCCCCTAACAGATCATTGGGTATTTCAGTCATCCTCTTAAAGATGTGATAATCCTTATAATATTCAGAAAAAGAACATTTTGTAAGAACAAGATTGCACATTAGCACATACTGAGTGTGTATGCAGATGCAAATATGTGTATGTCCAAAATAGATGGTGCCTTGAGAAGACACTATCAATCAGGAACCTGAATTCTGCCACTTACCTGTGATTTTAGACCAGCCATTTCTCTAATTTGCTTCCCTACCCACTTCTTCCTCGTATATCTTAAAAATTCTTCAGAACCAGGCTCATCTCCCACTACTGCTCTTATTAGACAGAGCCTTCAGC
Source organism: Mesitornis unicolor (assembly GCF_000695765.1). Classification (NCBI taxonomy): domain Eukaryota; kingdom Metazoa; phylum Chordata; class Aves; order Mesitornithiformes; family Mesitornithidae; genus Mesitornis; species Mesitornis unicolor. Next base: position 24,729 of record NW_010179237.1, read on the forward strand.
TACCTTGGTAATGACATTACTAAAAATAACAGATATGATTTGATAACACAGAGGAATGTGAGAAGGTGATTCCTTGTGCACTATGCAAGTGAAAGGGAAAGATAATTTCTGCTGAATACCTAAGCACTCTGAATCACTACCAAAGCAACATAAATCAGCTCTGACAATGCATCCTTCACCCAAATTCTTCTATTGCAAAAACAAATTTTTGAAGAATTAGGTTAGTGACTGGGAGACAGAGAACACCATTGATGAAATTATTAGTGGACTGGTTCAATGGCACATTTGGAAAAAATCACAAAATGAACAGAGTAGCTGGTACAGTAAATTATCTCTGTATTTCAACATCCATTCATCTAAACCTTGCAGTACTGCAATGAAACTCAAAAATTATTGGTGCGCTTCTCCTTAGGGACTTATTCCATCTGTGAACAACATTGTGACAAAGTTTTCTCTGTTTTCATTCATTCCCAAGTAGCCTAAGTAAAACAGTAACGGAGAATCTCAGAGAAGATGATTAGAAGTGGTATTTAAAAAAATTGCCTTGGGATGGGATTTCATCTCATAAGCATCTGCTTAAGTGGTTTGTTGATCTTGGGTCTTAGAGGAAGATTTGCTCCAATGGTAGGGAATACATAATGGTTTCACAGCTTAGCCACACTAACAACTAAGTATATCAAATGCTTTCTTCACAGCATAATTAAGAAAATACTTCCTAATGTTGCTGAAGATTTGACTTTGAATATTTTGTGGGAAACAGAAGGCAAAGCAACAATTATTTGCAGAATGGGAACCCAACTATTTTCAACTGTTTTAATTAGCTTCAAATTTAAGCATGAAAAATGTCAACAAACTATTATCTAATTAAGATTTCAAATGGTTGACTCTGAAAAAAAATGAGGTAGTAAAGATGAAACAGAGGTAAAAAAAAAATATTTGCAAAGACTTATTCTTGCCTTGCTTTCACAGGTGACCTTCCTATTAACTTTGGAGGTGATGTATCATTATTACATGTTTTTCTTTGGTCAAAGCTAGTCTCCAGCTTCCGGCCAAAGAAGATACTTGTTTCTGTTGTAATCATAAATGCCAAAGGCCTGAAGTATATATGCACAAATATAGACCTAAATTTAACTCTAAACACAGATCTACATTGAGGAACCTTTGACAACTCCACAGAGAGCTGGTAACAGGCTTCAGTGAACCTTTTGGAAGCTTAATTTGAATAAAGGAAAATCCCCTTTAAATTCTAGTCATCCCTTTCTGAGGGATGTTGTATGAAACAGGTCAGGTTTTTTCAATATCCATAGGTTTGTAAAAAATAAAATATCTGAATTATGAAAACTGATCCTTACAATCAACATATCCAAGTTCAGCAATTCCTGCGCACCTGGATGCAAAAGGAGATCTTTCATCCGAATAACATAATTATAAATGACTGATATCTGTTGTTCTGCGCTGTTAAGGAGAGGCTGCAGAGAAATTTGTATTTAGTGTCACTCTCACAGCTACTACACAGCTGTGCTTATCAGCAGCAGAACAAATCCATCAAGAATTGCTCAGAGGAGAAAGTTGACAAGAAAGGGAAAGGTTCATCAAAACATGAGTGACAATTCTATTGACTTTGCCTCAATCACTCTTAACATACTGTATTATACATACATGCATGCAATAGTGTTCCGACTTTAGTACGATAAGAAAACCAGGCAGAACAGATAAATTTTCAGTTTAGACACAGAACAAATGAAATTGTAAAAGTTTGTGTTGTATAAATGCATAGTTCTCCACAACTAGTATTCAGCATACATGGCAATCAATACTATAGACCACAAATTATAACTCATATTTTGCAAGATTTCTTCTGGCTTTCTATATGCATCTATATACATGGTACAGCCCATCTCACTTCTCAGTATTATTTTAACAATTTGGATTGCATAACTATACTTCTCACATTAATGCTATATCCACATGACTTGAACCTCATCTACGTGCATAACATTTTTAATAAAATATTCTCCCTGTTTGAGGCAACATTTGGCAGTTCCTTTCACACTTCTCCCTGCCAGGTCAAAGTAGGAAAGACTAAGTAGTAAGGGTCCAGGATTCAGATGCACTGGGGTAGGACTGCAGCATTGCTTCATATTTTCTTGACGAGAAGCCAAGGAGCTGGACAGTTGCATGCCAAAGCTTGCAGAGATATTAATGAAAATAACATGGATTTAACACATAAACTCACACAGTGGAAAGACTTACTAGCTGGATCCCCAATATGAATAAATGCCAGAGAAGAAGTAATCTAAATGGTTATTAGCATAATTTGAGTGCTGAGTGCTGTTCTGCTCCAGCTACAAATGTGATTGAGACATATGCTTGCTCTGATGGAGGAAATTAGCAGAGGATTACCTCTTTCGCTAAGAAGATTAAACTAAAAAGAAAAAATAATTTGCTTTCCATTGCACTGCTATACCATCTACCATTAAAAGAAAACAGACTACATTAAAAAGGACCATCAGTTTAATGGAAAGATTATTCTGACAGTTGCCAGCTTTATAGCCTGTTTAGTCTCGTAAGTCAAGCCCACATAAGAAGCAATGGCAGAAGCTGATGCCTTACTCCAGACAGCAGAAACGTACAGAAGTTATAATGAAATCATGAAACAAAATCAGAAGATCAGGAGTTTGATCTAGGTTCCTGTCTGGACAGCATTGTAGCACTATCCCATCATAACAACCCAACCAAGGAGCCTATGCAAAACTGCTGGTTATGGGAAATGAGGACATGGACAAGAAAGCCATAGCCCTCACTTATTATCACATTTCTCTCCAGCTTAACTCTGCCCAAGCCTTCAGGACATGTTATAGAGTTCAATATCTATGTATTGTGATTCAAAGCTGAAGTATAGAAAGAAATAGGGATTGTAACAGTCACTCCTGGTATCCTCAAATCCATATTTCATGTGCCATGCAGTCGTGTGCCAGTCATGGAAAAGTGCACAGGCTGCATTGTCCGAGTATACTGCTAATGATGCTGGAGAGGGTTGTATAGGCAAAAGGTCAAGCATTAACACAACTGGGTCATAACACCTTTCCTCATTACCTGACAGAAGACACCCTAACCACGCACTTATGATTGTACAGTATTTTGTTACTAGAGTAGACAGAGAAAATGTAAGAATTTTGCAGATATTTTTAACTGTGTCACTAGCAGCATCTATAGTCATGCCCTCTTCTGCAATAGCCATAGCTGAATAAAGATATGCAGGGAGCTTCTTGATTCCAAATGCTTTTTATAACCATCTAGGTACTTTCTTGAATAGAAGAGGTTGGTCTAGAAATACTACCAGAAAAAAAAAATCTAGAACGAGCTCCAATAGTCCTACATTCTACTCGTACCCTGTGCACAGTGTTTCCCACTGTCTCATTCAAACTCTTCAAGATGCAGGAAATAATAAATACTTGGCACAGGAGCATACCTGGAATTTTGGTCTAAGTCCACTTTACAGCTTTCTAAGGACCACAGTTTAGAGGCTGTTGTGGCAGAGAATAAGTCTCATATGTACTATCTCCCTGAAGATGAGAAATTAGGATATGTCCAATATATGATGCCCGTTTATTTTAATACTTGCATTTATTTGATTGAACCAGTCAACTGCACTTAACCTCAGTCTACCGTATAAAGCAGTCCGATCTAAATCAGTCGTATTACTTCTGCCATGCTAAGGAAAAACCTCTTCACCTCTCCTTACACATCTCACCCATTTATAAAGCAGATAAAAGGAAACATTAGGAGGCAACCTGCACTAAAGCTAGTGTCTGATTTCAGGCACAGCTCTGAAAAACTGGAAGAAAACCCAACCCAAAACCAAAACCCTAAAACCCTGCACTAAAATGGCATTGGCAGAGCAGACCCAGGAGGCATTGTGACTCAGATGCACATGGCTGAGTCACCATTCCCCTGTGCTTCCTCATTGCTCTCGTCTGACAGTAATTTACTGAAGGTACAGGCTAGCTGGCAATTATTAGCCACCTCCCCTTGCCTATCCTCTACCAGAGTAGCTGTGCTTCCAGCTGAGTGCAGACAGAGGGAACGATCCAAGTTGATTGAATGTCTCACTTAAGTACTTCTGGATTATGCACAGAGATTTTTCCTTCCCTCTCAGCCTGTTTTTTGGATATGGAAAAACGTATATCCAAGATACAATGTAGCCAGTTGTCACTTGATGGATTCAGTACAGAATCACAAAAAGCAAACAAAAGGAAAAGAAAGTCTTAGCTTCAGTAATGTAGAGATCTAGTCTTTTTAGGAAGGTGTAAGTCAAATGTTTGTTTTTAACTAATAAAATTCATCAAACAAATGTTTTTGAGAGGAAACAGGGGAGGTACCTTTTGCAGCAGGAAAATGTCCTTTTCTGAAGGATGAGAAGAGCTTCCTACACTACATCCTCAGCAGCAAGGCCTTGCTTACCCATTAAATACTTTGTCTTGTTACAGTTTCAGCCTTTGTACAATGAGTGTTTGGTACCTGTCTTAAGGGCTATGCACCATTTTTTAATCTGTCAGTGTGCTCTCCATTGAATGTCAGCTGGTTGCAGTGGCAATGCTAAAGAGCACAGGGCAGGGCCTGGGGATGGGCCAAGGGGGACTGCCCTCTTGCCAAGGAAGGATTAATCATCTAAGAACAAAGCAGAAGCAAAGAGACTCCTGAGAAAAGCAAAACGTTTGCTACAGATGATCCTTAGGAGCTAGTTCAGTCCCCAGTTTTGATTTTAACAGCCAGTTCATCCAAACACAGCTAAACTGTCCCTGGAAAAACCCACATTTTATTGAAGATTAAGTCTCCTCTCCCAGATTGGAGATTCAGGTTCTGCTGGTACACAGAAGAGCTGACACATTGAAGGGAGTGCAAGTCCATGGGAGTGCCTATTTAGATCCAAGAAAGGCAATGCCTATATAACTAGATGAAGTAGGGACATGGGTCATCAACAGTTCAAAGTCTTGTCAAAGAAGGGGAGAATGGCAAGGGCATAAAACCCTCTTGCATGGGTGGTCCTTCTGGATGAAGCTCAATGTGCATTAGGACAAGGATGCATCAGGGAGCTGCCAATGATTTTCCTAGGAAACTTTAATCTCCATGGCTATCAATCTGAAATCTCCCAGGGACAAAGGAATCTTTTAAAAATTGAGCTTAGCTACCTGGAAGCGTGTTATAAATTTTACATGTTAAAAATAAATAGTATGTAGTTAGCAATCTCATTCCCTAGACTCTCTCTGATAGGAGTTTAAGCATTTATTTGCTTCCTGGTAGCACGTTCTCAGAATTGCATGGTACCAACTTTTCCAGTGCCAAAACAGATTCTGACATAAACAAATTTGATTTTGCTTTCAGAAAGGAATACTGTTTACACTACTTAACAGTGCAAAAGTTAACCTCTGTCTGTCTGTTTTCTTCCTGATAATCCTCCTCACTTCCTCAAAACAATTCCATGATGGGGAGATTCAGATGTCTCAGTCCAATCAGCTTGCTATTCTAAGTGCTGAAGCACTCCCTGCAGGCTATCTGGCCACTCTGACTGTGGATACTAGAGAATTTCAAGTGTCATAGTATATGCCATCTCCTGCAGGTCAAAAAAACCCACTCAGATCTCAGCCTTCACAGCTCACCACCTATGAACCAACTGATATTCTCAGTTCTCAGCTTTCTGAGTGAAGACTATAGGGCAGAGAAACATTCGCCTTGCCCTTGCATCTTTTGTGACCCAAATGTCTGAAGCAGGAGCAATTAGAGAAAGAACAGCCATTCACTATGTCAGCCTCCTGTAGGACAGAACATCACTCCATCACGCCCTGACAGCAGCTTGTATGAGATACGGGAAGCTATCATGCTAGATCTCAGCCAGGAGCGCTACTCCCTTTCCTCTTTAAATCAACAGAGACTTGACCACTGGCTGCACTGGGAACAGAATAAACACTTGCTGTTGCTGTTCTCACAGTAGCGCTTTCCATGCCACCCGCTCTCTCTTTGCTTCCTCATTAACATCCTGTAATTGCAGTGGCTTTTTCTGCCTGGTTTACACTGCCCAAGGCAAATCAGAAACTGCCCACCTTTCCACCAGAGGGTCATCTGCATAAACAATTAATGAAGAATTGCTGCCCTCAGCTAATGTCCTGTCTGTTAGGTTGACATAACCTAGGGCTGGTTAGATCTTCTGAACAATGATCAGTTGCTGCTAATGCTCCAGTAGACTATTAAACTCCTGATGGCAGGCTAAAGCTTCAGACAAACATAGTGGGCTTCATGATTAAAATATTGAAAAGACTGCATCCTGCTGTCAATAATAGTTTTGATTTCCTAAAAGAAGAAAAATACCTTGTGGCAGAAATGTAATTACAAGAGAAACACTGTACTTCCCTAGTTTAGAGCAGATGGAGAAAAGGTCAGCCATCAATTAAGCTGTAGGACAAAATATTCTCATTTAAAGATAAGAAAAGAATCAATGAAAATAAACTCCTTTGTTTGAGAATAGACGTGTTTTCTGTTTCACTTACACTGCAAGGTGATGAGCAAGCAGATTTAGAAGAAAAGTAGTTCACCGGTTAACTTCTAACCACTTTATAATAGCATTTCAGGATTGAGGCAAAACCGCAGAAATTCAATGGGAAGAATCACCTCTAAGTCTGTGCTGTGCCTCCCCAGGGAGTGCAGAGAGGACAGCAAAATGTGCCGTAAGCAGGTGGTGCCCAGAGACAGAAGGACGGACACATTAGATGAACCAGGTACATTAAAATCACCAACTTGGTGCAGATCAGGGTATCGTTTGGCTTATTGAACTAGGACAGGAAAATGTCACCTACCGTTAAATACATGAGGGAAAACTTTTCCCAAGTGAGACACACAATTTTGATTTCATGCCACATAGTCTTCAAAACCTGAGACCTGCATTTAAGCAAAACCAGTCCTGCACATGTTTGCATTTGTTGTTTCTGTTCAGCACCATCTCAATTTAAAATAATGAGGTATTTTTCCTTGCAGAAATAATACTTTATTGAGATTTTATTATTAACTCTGCCATTTTATGTTTGAAATTTGATGTTGTCAGCAAATAGAGCTGGGTCAAATAGAGGGAAACTCTTCATGATGAAGGTTAATTAGAGGAAAGAGTATGATTTCAGCTGAACAATTCCAAAAGCACTGTATATTTTAATAAAATTTCATTAAAATGAACAGTAGCTAGTTTAGTTAGGCTGTCATCAAAACAGCCTTTAAAAATCATTTTTTTAAAACTATTTTTTTTGAAAGATCATATTAAAAGAGAAGGAACAATTTTCAGTTTATTCTTTCTGTGTATGCGGAGAGGTCCTGTTCCGAAGTTTTCATGCTGAAATATGGCCTCTGCTTTACACATATCCAAGTCCATTTAATAAATAACTAGAAATTACCATGGTAAAAGTATCTTAAATCTTTACTCATCAATGAACTCTTCAAAGAAAAATCATTTTTATGTACTTCTTAAATACCCTGAGAATAAGAATTACATTTCCAAGTATTTTTAACAGATGTGCTGGGCATCTCCTACATTAAAAACATGTATGTACAGCATGAGTCATGCAGAAATAATCAATAATCTTCACCAGTGTTTATTAGCTCCCTTTCATTGCTCATAGAAATCTATCCTTTTGAGATTATTACAAAAATTATATTATAAATAATCACAAGTAATTTTGTTTGAAGTTTAAGTTTAATCCTGTTGGAAGTTTTAACTCATTGTCTTGTTGATGAATGAGAGTTTAACCTAAAAAATTAAGATCATATATTTACTTGAAGTACCCATGAACTTGTCCCCAACTTCTATCATATTTATTTCCTTCAGTGCTCTCCCAATCTATTTCTGTGATGTGTGCAAATAATGGCTAGGACTCAGAAATATCCCAGTGCCAAGCACAGATGACCAGTATGCACAGACAGGGACAAACTGCTTCATGTCACATAAGCTACAATGTCACCAATAACAAAGGTTAAGAACAGATAATTTTCAAGGAAATAATGTCAAAAATATGTGTCTATACTTGGAGGACATTCATTTGTTTCTTATTTCTGATTGCTCTGTGAGCTAGTTCTAATTCAGACCCTAACCTATACCTGGGCTCTCTTTATTTTGGAAAGAAAGCCTCTTTCTTTTCCCTGGATTCAGTAGAATATGAATATATATTAATTGTTGTCAAAACAACCTACTTGCAGAAGATCATTTTGCTGTTGCTTGTGCTGTGATTCCATAAGCTTGTAAGCTTTTGCTGATTTAATTTCACACATACCAATCACTTTCAAAATTTTGACTCAAGAAGTTAAAAACCATGGTCCATCAATGCCTGCAAACTGCTGAGAAGTCACCTTGCAGCTTCTACATGCTACATTCAACACACAGCAGACTTCTGCTCACTCTGAATAAACAGAAATGGCCACATAAAATGTTCATCCCTAAAACGAGATGAAGAAGTGACATATATAAAAAGATTAAAAAATGCTATTGCCATTTCCAATAATATTTCTAATGTAAACAAGAGAATTTATTTTCTTTAGCACTAAGAAACAGTTTAGTTTTGGGCTTTTTCCTCCCAAATATACCTCCATCTACACTGTATAAAGGACATCCAGCTTCAAAAATGGTGCTAAATACCATAAGCTTTGACCTACTCTGCATTTCACTCCATCCTCTCCAACCACTGCTTAGCTCCTTCACAAAATAATAGCAAATTAGAGCCAACATTTTCTTTCACGTTACCTATTGAACTTCTAAAAAATGTACACTGCTAAATTTATCAGTAAATCCATTTTTTAAAGCTATTGCTTAGCTTCCATGAATTCATGTTTAACACTTTGAGGCAACTTTACATACAGAAGATTAAGCATATATTACATTTTGGGCGCCATCTATATTTATACTGCTCAGGTGAATAATAGGTTGACTTACTCCATACACTCTATTTATACCAAATATTTTAAAACTGTCATCTCAATTGCCCAGATACCAGATCTCTAAATTCCAGTGCTATCAACAGAATCCTGAAAATACAGGACTCAGATAGCTTCGATTTTTAAACTGCAGAACCAGCATAACATAAAATGTAAATCACTGGCGTCAGGGATGAAAAAGATGCTTACAATGAGAAAAACAATATCTGAAACATTTTGCATATCAGTTTTTCCTGGCAAAAATCAACAATATTTATTTGATACGATTCTACCGCTCATGATAAACCAGAGCAGTTTACAAAGCCGCATCTATCATTGTTGTCTGAACCAGATATTCTCTGATGACCTAAGTGCCTTGTTTTGTGTATGTTTCTGAGCAGATGGAGGGTGAATTCTGATTTTGGCAATTAGCAGATGGGTCGTTGAACATAATCTTTAGTTAGTTAATATATTTTTTGTAAAATAGAGGCTTAATGAACTATTTTACATATATTTACTAATATTTTTAAGTATATTATTCCAAGTAGGCAAGTTGCGTAACTTAAGTATTCAGTAAAAGGGCACATTCAGCTCTGGTCGTGCAAAGCTCTTGCTTTATTCAGAAGAGAAAGAATCTCATAAATGTGACAAATGCCAGCTTGCCCCCACTACAACAGTTTTGTATCTGAAAACATAAAAATATTTAAAAGAGGGTCTTATTTCTGTCATTCTTGGATCAGAAAGTCTCGGTTTAAATGGAGCAGAAGTTTGGCAAAGGTCAGGCTGGGAATCGTTAGCAGGACTATGAACGATAGTACGATACGACCCTGTATTCCTAAGCTCAGCTGGTATCTGTGGTGAGCAGCACAGGTCTCTCAGGCAATGCAAGACAGGATCAAGCCATAATGAGAAACCTTTGAGGTCACAGGCCACCAGTCCTGGCTTGCCGCAATGACAGCTCTGCTGTGACAAGGGAGGCAGATACATCTTTCCACTTACCCATTTTTATTCCTTCCTCTACCTTTCCCTTCCTTCAACTCTGTCCAAGACAGACTGCTGTGGATTTCTCCCCTGCACTAGACTCAACCTCCAGGGGGGGAAAAGAAGAAACAATCCAAAGAAAGTAAAAGTCTACAAATAATCCATAACTTACCAAAGCAGCATTACATCTTCTTCCAGAGCTGGAAACTATATAGAAAATGAGAAAGAATCAGCCATTTCCAAGTAACTATGCCATCATTTATTATCACATCCATTCCTCAATAGTTAATGCAGGTCAGGGTAATTTAGACATGTTGAAGCTGCTCTAAATTACTCTTTGGACCTCAATCATTCTTTGTAGCACCTAGGACTATAGCACAAGGTCACTTTTATCCTCACTTCCATAGGTGTACTATGTATGGATCTGACAGCTGAGGATCTTGAAGCAAATCTCTAAGAAGGGTCAGGGAACTCTCAGCATTGCAGAGGAAAAGCAATTCAGAGGTGATCAGAGAGCAGGAGAGTCTCTGAATCAGAGCGGTGGCTGTGCCTGTTATAAAGATGAATTTATTCCCTGACAACCAGAAAATGTCCTTCAGTTTGGGTTATTTCTTGGGGTCTAATTAAATTATCCTGGGTGTCTTTCTTTCCGTAATGCTCATCAGGAGGCTGACAGATTCAGTTCCTGCATCTCGGAAAAAATTGCATGCATATGTCAGTGGAAAAAATCACAGTCTTCAGTCATGGTTTCAGGAAGTATCATAAATAAAGAAAATCACAGAACTGTTTTCTGTGAGATCGCTCTTTCTTTTGTCCCTCTCACGCATACAGGCTCCTCACTGGGCATGAGGCCCATGCAAATGTGAAGTGTGGCTTTAGGGATATGAAGTGCATCCTGCTTGTGCTGAGGTTTTCAGACTGTTGTGAACAGATTATTCATGATGTATTGAAGCCAAGAGAACAATATGGAAAGCAGATTGGCTATGCACCTACAGTCTGATGCCAATTTCGCTTTCCATTTTGAGGCTGACGTCATGTCTTGAAAGAACTGGAGCTACAAATCAGTTCAGCCCAAAAGGAGGACACTACACACAATTCTGGGCAGGTGGAATAGCAGCATACTCAGGCTTCACAGCATAGTGAGTTATTAAATACCTATGATTTGGAGGTAGGGGCAGCTTACCTTTACACTATTGATATTTGCCATCAAGCATATCCCGTGCTAGGTAGTTGGTGTTCAAGTCTGTAATACTCATATAGAGAAGACAGACAGGATATGGCAGACATATAAAAAGACAGAGTAGGTTTTCCACATGAAAAATGTTTTTTAAAATCCAAAGTATAGAGATTCAGGGTCTCCACATTTTCATAGTATTTCCCAAGATTCATTTATCCAAGGAGGCAAAAAGGAAGTTTAATACCTGGAGACTATCTGGGAGTATCCCTGTAGTGAAACAGCTGACAACTGCTGAGCTGTATTTTAAGAAATGTTCACATGCCATTCAGAGACCACACAAGATTATCCCATTTGTTTGCTTCTTACTATTAAAAAAAAAAAAAAAAAAAAAAAGAGAGAAAGGGAGAGTGAGCAAAGAAGGAAGCTGTGTGATTGAGTGTTCTGAAGCAGCTGAGGATACAATTACTATTAGAGGATCAGCCTGATGGAAGGGTTCATTATGGGATCGCAGGACATCAGGAGATCAGAGAAACTTTGGGGACATTTTTAGATTCTGGATTCCAAGATGCCATTCCTACTGAAACCTGAGGATGAACTTGAATACTCAGAGATAGAGTCAGGGATAACGTCGCTACACAGCTGGTCTAGTGATTTGTTAAGTGAGAACCCAATAACAAGTAACTAGTTCACTTAACCAAAGAACAACAACCTATACTTAGTAATAACACGACTAAGACATAGACCTACTTGCACAATCAACTAATTTATACCAGGAGAAGCCAAAGAATCTTAAGCTCTTGGATGTCTCTTCTCACCCCGTTTCATTCACATGTCAAGCATAAGATGACTGGAAGAGCACGGATCTGTGCCATGCTGAAGCTCTGCTCCTGCTGGACTCCATGACAAAACTGTTGACTCATAGGACCATGCCTTCTCCATCAAAGTTAAACAACACATTTTGACTTACTCATTCACTTCTTGCACTGTCCTTCTCTTTCTATGAGGATGAAAGAAGACTTTTTAAAGTCTCTTCTGCTTATCCACAGCATCTGTACTGCAACAAGTCTGTAGGTAATGTCATTATAACTACGACAGAACAGAAAAAGCCAGTGTTTCCTGTGCATCAGCTCTCTAAATTACTAATTTGACTCCACAATTTTCTCATGGCTTCAGCATCCAAGCTGGGCCAAGCTGAGACAGTCTAGCCTGAGTGAGATAACTCTGCAATGTTATCCATGGATGTTGCACTCACTTTTGGTGTGCTGCATTGACTTGTTTGCTAGGAATTTTGGGGCAGACATCTCAGAACATATTGCTGCAGTGCCATGAGCTACCCCATGAACCCTTTCCCAGCCTGCTGTAGGACAACTCAATTGCCTTGTTTGCACTAGTGGACAAAAATGATCTTGAATTAGCAGCTCATTTACATAAAACACTTCCAAGTTAACAAATTTCAGGTTTCAATCCTGTGCCTTTGTTTTGGTCAGAAGGTGCAGTTCAGATCAATGAAGCAAACCAGTTATTAGCATAACTCTCAGAGGAAAGGATAAAAGGAAGAGTCACAGTGACTATTTCTCCAGTGGCTGGCTACTAAAAGAAAAGAGAGGCATTCTTTCCTACAGAGACCATACACGCTAGCATTAAGAGCTATGTAGGGAGAATATTTACAGAGGTGCCAAGATTTGGCGATTCACAAGAGTAGCAAGAACACACTATCATGGGCCAACCAGTACCAAAGCCAGATCTTCTGCATGAGGAAGATCATATCTTGGAGGTCTGTGAGGATGTGGTGGTGCAGACCCAGCTCCACAGGACAGTGAACCATCTGACCTCACCCCTGTCAAGCACTTCAAAGAACACGTAGGCAAGAAGTTTTAATAGCTTTCTATGTATCTGTAATAACACTTCTGAATCAAAATTACAGCAGTCAATATCCACAAATACACTAGAAGGAAAGGAAACATTGAACATGCACAGAGCACTAAGGACCACTTTTTGATCCTTCTACAGCTGCAATAGGGGTATCCTCCAAAGGACAGGCAGATAGGCTGTTTTGTGAAAACTGGAAATGATAGTTTCTATTTACCAGTCCAATCTGGATATTAAAGTGCATGTTAGGACTAGAAAATCCCAAATACTTTGGTTTCTTTTCTTTTTATGTGGGACCTTTTTGAGATCAGTATCAGAAATATCTGTAAATACAAATTATGTTTAACCACTGTCCCTGTTTCTCAAACATCTGAAAAGCTGAAGTGCTAAAAAGGTATTTCTATGCCAGGAAAAAAAAAGTAGTAAATGCCAGCTGATGCTTACTTCAGCTGTAACTGGCAACAGAAATGCATATCATATATGCATGCATATGAACCCACACACACATCTCTCAAGTTTGCATCTAAAAGTATAGTGTAGTTTCTATGTATTATGTAGTCCCATGTAGTTTATAACCAGCTGTATTTCAGCAATTTATTCACACCAAAGTTTTTCTTTAAAATGATCTATCAATTTCTGCTGTTAATATAAAGAATGTTATAGGAACTAATGTTGTCAATGTAAAGGAAACACATAAACAGTTCAGTGAGTCAATACACATTTCCCCAATAAACAGCTGAGCAGATATATAGAAACTGTGTTTCCTTTCAGGCTGGATATAAACCCCAAATCTACTTAAGACACAGCTGTTGGGGTAAACTGGCTCTGCTTGCTTTGTTTTGTTAAAGCCAAGATGAAAAACAAAAAAAAGTAAATCACATACAGCAAGCTGGAGAATACAAGCCACAGCATGCCCTAGTACAGAAAAGCAATAATCATTAAAGAGGAAAATCACTGTAGACTCCATCAGTAAGGAAATCTAAACCATGAAGGTGTTCTTCTAATACTTTTAAAGGGCATAAGCATATTGCAACATGTATGTTGCCATCTTGTGCTTTTGTACCCACAGGGAGCTGAACTGCTTGATTTCCTGTAAGTTCAGAAAGATGTTGTGTAGCTATAGATAAATAGAAGTTTGAATAAATACACTTCTGAGTCATCAATCAACCTCTCATTTACTCATTTAGTGGGAGGGTGAATGCCTTTTACAAGAGTCTGGTGCAGTACCACAAAGGTTAAGAACATGCTCAATCTGTTTATTCATTGCTCCCCAGTGCTCCCCAGCCCCTCAAAGGGAGGGGGATGCCTGCCCTGGGCAAGGAGGGAGGGAGCCTGTCAGCTTTCCTGCGCGACTCCACTAACACAGCTCCGTTTGACCCTCCATACCCCACACTCACAGCCTCCAAGCAGCGACTGCCAATCACACCAAATTATGGAGTGGGTTTGCAACAGTCCATAATATCAGCATACTTCAAATGTCAGGCGGGGAGATTTCTTTGTCAGAAAAGTGAGTGGTGCTGGTTCTGTTAAAAGCTGAAGTGATATAACATGCCTCCCTATAAACAGCAACACATGGGAAGCAATCAAACATGCAGGGCCAGATTCTCATCTCCCTAAATGAAGCACTTCCCCTAAAATTAACAGACTTACTGAAGCTAACAACATATTTTATGGATTACGGTGAAAGCAAGTGTATATCTGAGCATGTGAAACCTCTTTTGAATTTAGGAATTTGTACTGACTTTGATTGCATGTAGGCAGAAGGTGGCTGCTTACCACTTACATTAGTTCTCAGCAGCTCAAATCCAGCAATGCAAAACAAGTGTCGTGACCGTAATCTATTTCTTATGAATGGGAATTTTCAGAAAAGATTAAGAGAAAAAAAGCACCCATCTGTCAGGTGTAGGCTTCTCTGTCTCTTGAAAGAGCTGAGAGAAGAAATAGAACGATTATCTGAGAAGGAAAGAAAGCACAGAGAATAAGGTGAAGTCTTTCTTCAGTGCTGTTTGGCATAGCTCCTTTGAAATCAGAGTGGCAGTGCTGGTGCGCAGCACTTGAAAGGGCCAGAGCATGATGAAGGGAAAAAGAAATAAACAGCGATGGTTAAATGGATATCCTGAGCTACTAGAGATGCTTCTGTGCCTTTCTCACTGACCAAAAGACAAGATTACAGTCTTACACTGTAATGGTCTTAAAAGATACTGAAAATTGGAAATAACCACACCCAAATATTTTCTTGTTATTACCTGCAATTTCCGTGTTCTTTGACCAGTAGGGTGCCACAGAGTGTCTACCCACAACACTCGGATACATAAAGAGTAGCTGCAAATGCCATTATAGTCACAAATGAGTAGCTAAGATTGGGCAAGTGATACCTAATCCCTCCAGCATCCACTTACTATACTCTACTGTATTGTAGTACATACTTTTCTCTAGACAAAACTGATAGGAAAATGCCAAGAAGTTAGCAAAACACACACAAAAAGGGACTAGAATACCTAAGGGATCATTCTGCTATTCCAATACGTTAATTACTGGCAATATCACACCGCTCTGTAAGGCATTGCTCTGCAAAAGTAATAGGTACAGAAATTAGGTGAAGCAAGGCAAAAGCTAGCTCTTATCCACATATAGAAATATATGAGTCAGGATGTCAGTGAGGATTCAACTTTTACGTCCAGAAAAGTCATTTGACATCTCTGCCTCAATCTCCTGGCCTTGAAGTCCTTTCACAAACCTAATTAGAGGATAAGATCAGTGATGAAGTAGTATGGTACTTCCTAGAAGAATATAACCTCAGATAAAGGACTTTTATATACCGCAATGACAGAGAAAGACACTAAAATGTCAACCAAAAAAATGAGGAATTATCAAACCCTGTGTTGAAGATCTTCCAAAACATAATTTATTATTGGTTTTGTATACTAAATAGGAAATATAAATACATTTAGCAATTGCTTTTACACTTTTTCCACTGCAAAATGTTTCATAATTTGTTTTCAAAAAGCAGAAACATGTATGTGAAATGTTAATTGGGAAAATGTGTGAAAGCAAAGGTCTTGGTTACTTTGAATTTCCTTAATGATCTCTAAAGGAAGTTCAGAGATTAGGGAATAATCAAGTTTTTAAGGAAAGAATACAACTCAATTTTCTGTAACAGTTCTGTGATTTTTCAAGCAGGTAAGTGAAATGAGTATCTAGATCCCACTTAAAATACATCCTGACATCTCTCAACCAACAGGTTTGATTTTTGAAAAGGACTTCGAATACTATGTGGAGTCTATTCACTGATGTAAGTCAGCCATATATGTGGGAGCTGTAAAAGTTACTTTCAATGTATTTTTAACAGATATTTTTGGCATCCTTTATTTCAGATTGTATTATCAGGGAGAAGTGTCTTCAAATGGATTTTCTCTGAATAGTAAGCTACCTGAACAAATTCTCATCAAAAACTTTAAACTACATTTAATTGACACAGAGAAAACTGAGAAAACCCTTGGTGTGCCTGCCTGGATAAAAACCCGAAGGACAAAACAGTATAGTACCTGCATAATACAGATTGCCCTGAATTCCCTGAAGATTTCAGAGAGTTTGACACTTAATTGCATTCCCATGCACACTAGAATGAATGCAATGCCAAATTAGTTCTGTCAAACAAATCTGACATGACATACTCAGAAGTGAGGTCACAGAGCTTCCTGGCTACAACATTTTAGTTGAAATATCCGCTGTATTTAAGACAGTGCAGAACAAACAGCTGAATCATCATGGAAGACCCTACTGGAGCATCTACCCTGCAAAAAGCACAAGGAGTTGTACCATGTGCACACCTCATGTTACCAACCTCAATGTTTGAATACCTGGAATTAGAAGAAAATGTTTAATTTAAGTGGGATATATCATACAAATTTATATAAAGAACATCAGGACCAGAGGGAAAAAAGCAGCAGAAATTGATAGATCTAAGTGATAATGCACAGGTGATATACAGAAACAGTAACAACAATGATAGACAAACTGAAACAAAGAGTAACAGGTCACCAGGTTGCAGAGCTGCATTCTTGGCCCCACTGAGGTCAGTAGCAAAAATTTCATTAACTTTAATAGGATCAGGATTTCACCCAATATTAAAAAAAAGAAACTCAGCAACTACCATTTATCAAGAACTCTAATCTCTTGCTCTTGCTCCTATCAGTAAGTTCTTTCTGATATCTAAATTTTAGATAGGAAAATAACATGAGTGCATAAGTAACAGAAGTGTTAATTTTTCAATTTTTTGTACAATAGGTGTCATGACTGTTTCTGGTCAGTTTCTGCCATATATTACAAGCCATTCTTTGAGGTATTTTAGTGTAAATTCCAAATTAAAGCTTGAGGCTGGGGAGTTAGCTGATCCTGTGGGAGAAGAAAAAGGAAAAGGAGAAGAAAAAGGAGAAGAAAAAGGAGAAGAAAAAGGAGAAGAAAAAGGAGAAGAAAAAGGAGAAGAAAAAGGAGAAGAAAAAGGAGAAGAAAAAGGAGAAGAAAAAGGAGAAGAAAAAGGAGAAGAAAAAGGAGAAGAAAAAGGAGAAGATTAACAAAAAAAGATGGGGCAAGTAATACCTGTTTTGGTCAGTGAAATGTGTGATGTGACCTGCCATCAGGATTTTCATTTTCCTTCTTGAGGAGCCAAAAGAGAAATTTCCACTCTTTGATGTCCCAAAGGTCAGAAGAGAAATAATGGAGAGAGATGCGGAGACTGAAGCAGATGATGAGTGCTCTGGCTGTGGGCTGAGCCTGGACTTCTTACAGGTTCCTGTATTTACATAAATTACTGCCTTTATTTATTTTAATCATCAGCCCTTACTTAGAAGCATCTGGAATTAATACTGAATGGTCACTTTTAGCTCCTCTAGTACTTTCTGTAGTTTGGTTTCGTCTCTCCCCACCAGAATTTTAAACTCCAAAGATACATATTCATTGTTAACTCACGTGAATTAGCATAAGTGAAGGCAGATACACGGAACATAAATCCCGAGCAGCACAAAAAGCTCAGATTTGTGCAGAAAGTATAAACATGTTAAATCTGTTGAGCTTCAGCCTAGGCTTGTGCTAAAAATTCCTCAGCACTCAAATAAAGGGATATCTGTGTGAATTTTTGATGCAGATAGGTCTTCAGTGAATGACAGCGCTTGAGCTATAATTTGAGTTAGCTCTGGAGTTAGCTTTCTAAATAACCTTTAGGTGGACAGATCCCACACATTATTTGTGAAGAGGCTATAATGATGAAAGGAAGGCAGATGTGGGCTTTTCCCTCTATGACATTGGGGGCTGGAGGTACTTCTCATTCTGTCCCACCTGGGTCCAGGAGACTTGTCTGCCTGCTCTGTTGCCTTCCATCTCATGGCACACAAATACAGGAGGAGTACAGGGCTACCATGAGGCTCTGCAGGGAGAAAATTAGAAGTGCTAAAGTGCAGCTGGAACTTGATCTAGCTAGTGCTGTTAAAGACAACAAAAAGTGTTTCTATAAATACATTGGCAATAAAAAGAGAACTAAGGAGAGTCTCCCTTCTCTAGTAGATGTGGGGGGAAGCATAGTGACCGGGGATGAGGAAAGGCTGAGGTACTTAATGCCTTCTTTGTGTCAGTCTTTAGTAGGAAAACCAGCAGAACTCTGGGTAACCAGTCCCCTGAGCAGGAAGACAGGGACAGTAAGCACAGTGAAGCCCCCATAATCCATGAAGAGGTGGTTAGTGACCTGCTGCACCACTTAGACATACACAAGTCTATGGGGCCAGATGGGATCCACTCCAGGGTCCTGAGGGAGCTGGCAGAAGTGCTCACCAAGCCACTTTCCATCATTTATCAACAGTCCTGGCTGACTGGGGAGGTCCCAGTCAACTGGAGGCTTGCAAACATGACACCCATCTACACGAAGGGCCGGAAGGAAGACCTGGGGAACTACAGACCTGTCAGTCTGACCTTGGTGCCAGGGAAGGTGATGGAACAAATTATCCTGAGTGCCATCACACATCATATGCAGGACAACCAAGCAACCAGGCCCAGTC
>NW_010179238.1:0-9741 GCF_000695765.1 Mesitornis unicolor
CTGCCTTCTAGCAGATCAACACTTCCCCCCTTTCTTTAAAGAACCCGAACAAATGTTAGAAAGACTGTGGAAAAGATATGTAAGCTTATATATGTAGGTGCAGATGCACACACATACACATTAGTGAAGTCTGCAGTAATACAGAAATTCTAGAAAGAAGTGGAGGGGTGTTTTGTTTTGGTTTTTAAGCATCTACAAATGGGCAGTGAGTCAAGTGAAATGAGAAAATTCTGCTTCTAGGACAGGTGCTGCAGAGCTCATTGATGCAAAACCACAACTTTGTGCCTCACATCATTCATGCTGCAAATCGTTAACACTGCCCTGCCCTGGAAATCATTTGATTGATCTTCTCCATCACTGGAGCAAAGAGCTGTTGTGCTAGAAATGCAGAAAATAAGTATTTATAAAAGTGAGGGAATCTTCCATAAAGAAACAATTTTGGGAGCTGCTGGAAATGTCATATCAGACCACTATCAGCTTGTTGCCCAAACATAAACATAACAAAACCGACTCAATATGTAAATTTAGCACAAGAGAACTTCCGGACAAGCAACCATTTCTTAAGGGGTTAAGTATCCCTCTTCATGTAATTGCTTGGGATTGATTCTTATCATTCCAACTACTACTCCAGACAGGATAACTTAGTCAGGGACTAGAACTGTTCTTGTTATTATACTCACACAAATATGTATAGTTTATTTTATGATGCACCTGTGGATGTAGTACTGTAATACACTCTATATCTTCCTTAACTCCCTACAATAAACTATCAGACTAATTAAAAAGTCTGACATTGGTTGTTAAACCTTTCATGGACTGACATTTCACCAACACTCAAGTAAAAGCTATCGGACCCTTACCTGAGCTGAAGAGACCACCAGTCAGACAAACACTGAACACACTTCTGACAACACCTTAGCTCTACTAATAATGCAGAGATGTGTGCTGATGACCATTAACGGTCAGTAATTCTGCCTCAATGCCTTGGTTCAAGGGTGTATGACACCCCTTGATAAAAGCCCATTCAACCTCTACTCCTTTCTGGACAAGCTGGGAAGTAATCACCAAGCATCCTGCTGTACGACTACCTGCAGTGCCAGCTCCAAGTGTACAACATGACTCTTACTGGCTTCAGTGCAGCCAGCTGAGGTCCACTGCAGTTCAGCACAACACAGGTTGCTGCTGTTTGAAAAAAAGACACCAAACAACTGACCGTTCTGGAGCTGTCTACGGTTTCAGGAAGCCAACACTGCAGTAGTTTTCAGTCGCAGTAAGATCTCTGTAACCATAAGAGTTTGGGTTTTAGATGTCCCTCTTCCCTCCTTTGGAAGGGTGGAGAAAGGTATCAGCTTCTCAAAACCTACCTACAAATCATGTTGGTTCCCATCAACCTTTGATTTCCTACAGTTTACTAAAGTAACTTCTTTATATTGCTATACCTTACATGAATAAGCAGCACCCTATAAAAAACCAAGTACTTTCAAAATTCAACACCTGGTCTCTGTAAAAAGTTAAACCAGACAGAGAAGACAGTTCAGTGCTATCAAGGGTCCAGCTAGGGGTTGGGGGAGAAAGAAAGAAATAAATCAAGACACAGTTGCCACATCTATTGGTAGGATTTGCATGCAGGATAGTGGACCAGTTAAACACTAGAATACACTGATATTAATATTGACTAGAAAATAATACTGTACTAAAAATTTATACAAAGTAAGTTTAAATTATATTTGAAATCACAATTTAGGTCAACATAAAAGTTGTCTCAATGTCTCATGAACAATGTTGAGATGAAACACACTTTAAAGATTTCATTCTGAAACGACTGCTTCAAAAACATCTTTCTTTTCTCAACTAAATGACCCATCACTATTTAACACTGAGCTTAAAGGAAAGGGGTGGACAGGACAAAAAGCAGTTCAACAGATGAAATACCAAAGAACTTCTGAGGAGACAGCAGTGATCTCTTTAGTTTGCAGAAGAGGAGACTGAGGGGAGACCTCATTCATGGTTATAAATATTTAAAGGGTCAGTGTCACGAGGATGGAGCCAGGCTCTTCTCGGTGACAAACAATGATAGGACAAGGGGTAACGGACACAAACTGGAACACAGGAGGGTCCACTTCAATTGGAGAAGAAACTTCTTCTCAGTGAGGGTGACAGAGCCCTGGCCCAGGCTGCCCAGAGAGGTTGGGGAGTCTCCTTCTCTGCAGACATTCAAAACCCGCCTGGACGCCTTCCTGTGTAACCTCATCTGGGTGTTCCTGCTCCGGCAGGGGGATTGGACTGGATGAGCTTTTGGGGTCCCTTCCAATCCCTAACGTTCTGGGATTCTGTGATGGCAAAAAGTTATCTGTATCTGGATAAGGCTATGAGCATCTTAAAAGTTTGCTGAAAAAAAAGGTGTAAGACTGCAGAACCAGCAGAATGGATCTGGTTATCTGTTTGCCCAGTGGGAGACACAAACACCCGACACAGTTCAATCAAGGCTGGTTTGCCAAGCCTCATCTTGGGTGGAGAGAGGATACAAACAGCATTGTGTTCTGACATTTCAATCCCATGTCAAATGCCCATATCATTCTCTCCTCATTTGTCCAAGACAGCAACAACAACAGCAACAAAAAAAACCACGCAAGAGAAGGCACAGCAGAAGATGAGGACTTAAGTGTAAACTACAAAATCAAACATATACTCCAAACTTCTGGGAGAAACTAGGACACACACACACACACACACACACCCCCCTTCCACGCTGTTCCTATGGGAAGACATTGAAGAGAACTGACAGATCAGAAAGCACATGAGAAGACACCAGAAAGGAAGAAATAGAAATTAAGAGAAAATCACTGCCAAATACAAAAAGTAAAAAGAGAAATCAGCATTACATTTACTACTAAACACGCCGAGGACAGCCCTGCAAGGTACAACAGATAACAAAATAACAAGTCAACGTAGTAAGATTTGGAAGCATTGAAGCATTAAAGCTTAAATGCTTTAAGTAAGCATTTGGAAAGGAATAGGAGATCTGAAAGTGGAATATGCTCAGCAAAGATACACAAAAATGTCAAGGGATGAAAAACATGGCTGCAAAAAGACAAAGAAAAGTGGTGAGAGGAGCAGGATATGAAAAGGAAAAGAACAGGGAAAGACAGGAGAGAGAACCTGATCAAAATTCTGAAGAATCAGCACACAAAGCAGCCAAAAGGAAGAAAAACTGGTATAGTAGTCCAACTGTAAAGCTTTTCAAGCACCCTCACTATGATTTTTTTTCTTAGTAGCACAACCTCGATAAGAAAAGGAAAGAGGAAACTCAGAAGTCATGGCACTGAAACAAGGAAACGGGAGAGGAAACGGAATCATACAGATTCAGAGAAGGCAGAGAACGTCAGCAAGAGATCCCCCCCAGTTATTTTCATTAACATTTAGTGGTTATGCAAAAAAAAAACCACCCCAGTATGCATAGGGGAACTTTCTTATTAAAACACAAGGGATATTAAATGATGGGGATACCACAAAAGAAAAGACAAAGCTTTGCAAAGAGTAGAGAAAGACACAAATTGTTAATATTCACTTCTGTGGGACAGTCTTTAATGTTGAATCCATAAAGTGGCAGGTTTTGCTACAAGTTGGATCTACAGTGCATGAGGCCAGCACCTTACACAGGTTAAGCAACAATAATGCAGCAGTGCCAATAAAGTAAGTCATCTTTTCTTGATGCCTTGGTCTCTCTTGCCTTATTCACGTAGAAAGTCAAGGGGATTATATGGTAAAGTGAAGTAGACCTGGACTCTGGTAAGGTCTAAAAAGTAGGGTTTTTGTTCTTTTTGTTTTATTAGTTGTAGTTGTGCTCGCAGACTGAGGAGGAATGGAAACACTGGGGAACAGCTACATCAGTCACAGATCTGTACGAGCTGCTGCTGAGCAACACAACCCACAGTCGATCCCCAAGAGCAGGTGCTTGAAGCTGCTATTGGCTGCATCTTGAGAAGAGTGAGTGGGACTGGAGAAAACCAGAACCATTTCCTTCACCACCTTCTTACCTGTGGAGACACCACTGGAGTCTATACGCCCTGCTCCAGTGTGTCCCACTGCATCCATGCCTCGCTCGGCGCAGAAAACTTCTCCATAAGGGAAATGTGCAGTGAGACAAATAAAAGGTTTTAGGGTTGCTTTTTCCTGTTTACAAAAATATTTTATGTTTTGAAGTACAAATAACTGAAAGTTGACTTCTGAAGCCTAAAGACCTTCTGGAGCTCCCGTCTGTGCAGCCACAGTTGTGTATTACTGGCACTAACACACACACACAGGTGGACACACACAATCAGACCCAGTCAAGAGAACTGTTTTTCTGAGCCAGCCCACTGAAAGGGATGGAATTTCTATTTAAAGACGCCAGAAACACTTTCCATGTCATTCAAATACCACAGAATACAATTTATGATAATAACCTTGAGTCTGGAATATAAATACCTTTACCTACTCATTTTTCTGGAATCCAAGCTTTTATCACACTGCATTATCCCATTTAAATGAGAGCTAAAAACATCCAGAATACATTGTTCTAAGACCTTTTTTTGGTTATGTTTATGGGCTTCTAAAATTATTTCTTCGACAGAAGAGTAACGAACGTTTTTGTTGTCCTCAACATATTTTTAGAAAACCTTGTCTCTCGAAGCAATTAGATGCAGGTGATTTACTGACCTTCCTCAGAACTGAGGACAAGTTCCAGTGCAAACAAATGCACGATGTATTTGTCAAAAAACCACCGCATCAGAATCCACAGCCAGCTTCGCAGAATCGGACAGGTCCTCCCTGCATCTTTTTTCAGTGCTCATTTATATAGTGAGCCTTCAAATGCAATGTATTTCAGGGGCAAAGGTTCTGAAAGGAAGTTAATATTCAAAACCCAAGTACAACTCCAACAGCCCAATGCTTCACAGACACAAACTTCATCTTAACACTTCTCCACCATGGTATCTTGGGTCTGTAATCTCTGCTCCGCTTCTCCAAAATTATTTTTGCTGCAAATTTTAAGTCATGCTGAGTTAGAGAGTCAATGGATTTAAGCTATTCAGAGTGCCTTTATGGGTAGTTTTGCTGGTATTCAATCTCTCTGCTAATACTACTGGACTTAGAAATATTTTACTGGTCCAGATTGTACTGCACCTCAAGAGCGAGGCCGTAGATGACCATGAACACAATTATGTAAAGGTGATGTAACAAAAAGCTAGAAGTTTTTTCTCTTTTTTAAAAAAGGCTTCTAGGGACATTAAAGTAGTACCAAAAAAATAAGCAACCAAGCTACATGACACACTTGCAGACAGAGAAGCAGTAAAGGATTTCAAAGCATGCGTCACTATCCCAAGCTGTTAACTAGGAAAATAAATGACATCAACAGTCATACACCCATCAAATGTCAGAAAATACGGGAGAAAAACATGAGCATGTTTCATGAGCTCTAAGATTAAATCACTCGGCTACTAAATTTACATCCAAACTATAGTGAAGATGTTGCTATAAAGGAAATATTACTGAATCTGATTTTCTGTAACTCTACGCTGAGGGTGGACATTTACAACTCAATTCTGCTATGAGAAGACATGGCAACTTGCAGAAGTGTCCCTGCTTCATCACAAGTGATGTAAAAGTGATTAAAATAACTCTGGCACTAAAAAAAATGGATTAGTAGTTTTACAGAAAGTAAAATGCACTGAATGTCTTCCTCTGCTGTATCACATGCTAGGGAGATACTCCGAGGAAATCTATTGAAATGAATGTTGTGACAGCCAGCGTAACTTGATTCATTGTTGGTGAAGAAATCAGAGTACAAAGGCATAGAGAACGCATGCATTTATTAAGGAGATGCACGAGGGTTTGCCGATCCATTCAGAACCTCTCTATTTTCTTTGACTTCAAAGATATTTGCATTTATTACAGAAACTGGCACATCCCAGTTTTAAGAACAAATCAAATACTCCTGCATTTGTTTCCTTAGCCTTCATAACAAAAGTTCACCCGTTCTACCTTCAGTTACTATAAACTGCACATCAGAAGATTTCAATTCTTGCAGTGCATAATAAATCTGTTCAGCAGAATACGCTCAATTTTTTTCAAGAAATCCTGTCTTGAAATGCTGGCAAATGCTACCCTTCATTTAAGGAACAATCCACTGTGACGCAGTCTCCCTAGAACTTACAGGTCACCCTCTCAGCCAAGTCCAATTGCCAGACCTGCTGATTTTGAGAGTCTAAGACACGAGCTTTCACCTGCCCAACACTAACAAGACATACGAGCAGAACAGCAACTCCATCCGCAGCTGTGTCAACTGCACGCTGGTCATTGTCTTCTTTCAAAGCAGAGTAAAGTGCAAGAAAAATTCAGGGGAAATGTTCCAAATGTCACATTCTCAAGTTTGATACCTTTGCTCCAAAACTGCATGCAGAAGTAGTGGCTGAAAAATGTCTGAATTACAACAGGAGATGTCAAAAAACCCAAACAACCCACAACACAACAGCTGAACAGTGACCACACCAGTGCTGTCCCTCATCTGCCATTACAAAGACTGGTCCCGAGACTCTACTGAGAATACTTTTTCTTGAACCTACTAAAAACAGCAATAAAATATTTTCTCATATTTAAACAATCCCTTCCCATTAAATGCTTTAAGTGCCTGAACCCTAAATCCAGACTTTTCTCTTTCAGTATGACAATTCCACCAGATGTATTTTGCTATTAGCAAACATAACACATCATGCTAATATGACTGGAAAGTATCAGATATAACTGGTTTTTAAACTTGTACACTCTTCTGCCATGGATTTGACTTAGTGTGAAATTCTGTCCTCAGTAAGGAGTGTTCTTACAAAGCCAAAACACTGCCAGGATTTCTGTTAGCACTCAGTAAGTTTCAATTCACCCAGTATAATTGACTGGTTAATTTATTTGCTCTATTCTTTCTCCAGTATATTGACAAAGGTTTCAGACATAAGCATACAAGTAATTGTATTCTCAATCAAGTAGTCCATTAAAGTCTATTATATCGTTAGCATGATGATACACCTACATCTACCCAAGCGCCTACAACCGTGGATAAATTTTACACTCAAGACATTCAGATCCAGCCACATGCCTAATGTATTAACCGTACTGGGAAAGTCTCCTCTCTGCACTCAACTACCAAAACTCTTCTGTTACTATTATAATACCACTATACTTGTTCTCATATCAATGCAGCTTATATTGGTTTGAACAGCATGAACTATACTAGATTAAGTACATCAGTAGTACAGTTCAAACAGTGCTGCCATACTGATTAAAAAGTCACACTCCTGTGACTATTTCTAACGTAGCATTGAGAAGATTTAGCAACTCAACAGTCATGGTGGACCGCGTATATTCTTCCCTTGCAATCTTGCCACTCCTCTGTGATAGATGCAGTGCTCACCTGACTGCGTCACAAGCCAGTTCAAGTCACTAACGCAGCAGAAAATCATTCACTTTTTCCTTTTTTGCTGGTTTAGTTTTCTAGTAGTTTATCAAACTGAATCAGGTTGCTGCACGGTCAATGCCAGAACTGGTCAAAGTGGGGGAAAAGAAACAATAGCAGAACATCATGCTCACTCACCTTAGGTTGTGCAGCTTCACCGAACTTGACACAGCAATGCAAAATAGATCTCGCGCTACGTGCACTACCACTCCTCATTTCAAACACATAAATAACTTTAAAGACATGAATAGGACTGGGCATATTAAAGTCAAAGAGACTAATCCCATTAACTGCTTTCTGCACAAGTGTATTTGATACAACACAGTTTTCTAGCAGAAACGAGCAGTGCCTCTGCTAGAGGGGTGCAAGGAGATGCAGAAAGTTCATTATACCTGAGTCAACAAAACCTTCAGAGTAGAAAAGCAGCAATTCCATGATTAGACTCTGTCTCTGTTTAAGGCTCGGGGCAAGCCCAGGGAGCAGGATGTTCTCTCTATTGTCCCCTACCCTCCCAAGGAAGGATTAAAAAAAGAAAGGAACAGAGAAAAAAGACGCTTCACACAAGGTTGGAAGTTAAGACTGTAACAAGTTTAATGAAAAACAACAGGGGAAAGGAAAAGGGAATTAATAAGGGATAAAGGATATTTAACTCTATTCAAACCCCAATCCCAGTAGTCCTGAGTGGCAGTGTCCAAGCAGTGCCTCGTGGCCGCTGTGACCGTCACCGGGGACCGCAGTGGTGTCGGGATCAGATGGTGGTGGATGCTGCCGAGCACGTGGAGGTAGCCCCAGCCGTCCTGAGAAGCGACAGGAAGCAACCCAGGAAAAGCCCTGAAAACCTCGGGCCTTCTTGGTTTTTTATAGACTGTGGCTGGAAGGGGAGGGAATAGGACTGATCTCTGACCCCCTAGGGTCCTACAGACACCACCTGTCCTTCCCTTTCAGGCTGTTCACCCTTAAACCATAACAGACTCTTAGCTAAGGAACGCTTTTACTATGGTGGCACAAATTGCTAACAAAGTTCTTTCAAGACATGAAAGACACCACGACATTGAAACTGCTACATCTGTAAAATCTTCCAAACGTTACAGTGGCAAACCTTAAGCTATGCACCAAAGCTTAATAAAACAAATCCATGTCAAAAAAACCCCAATGTTTTATAGTTTTAAAATCCCATTCTTTCAGTTACCACCACACCTAAGGGAGTCAGAATATCTACACCAGTCAGCAATATAATTTCCGCAGTATCTTGGTCCCTTGTCGAAATGTGTCATTACCACACAAATTAAGCTGCTCTATTTAGTGAACGCAACACACCTTTGTTAAAGGCAGCATCACTCTCAGAAACTGAAGCCTTCAACAGTTTACAGGGTTCGCTTGGCCACACCCTCAGTTGCATTGCTTGAGTGCTGTACGCAAGAGCGAGCAGTTCACATAACTCAGGTTGCCTATGCAGACAGTTTGACAGAACGTCTTGAGTCCATACGTGACACAAAGGACAAGCACCCAACCATCTACAGCTCCACACACATTTGTGCTATGCTTTTGGTCACAGTAGACTCTTTGAGTTTTCAAGCCTGTACAATCCGTAGTCCTGTGAAGTACTTTAAGATACCCAACATACAGAATCGATAGGTCAAGCTGTAAATTTTCAAGTACAAGATATTGGAGCACTCATCTACACAATGAAGCTATTTGGCTACGTGCACGTATGTACTCGATGAGCCAGGGGATGCTTGGTTGCTGAGATACAGCTTATATCCAAGACAGAAAGAAACTATTCCAGAGACCCTACATCAACAGTCACATTATCTAAGAGAAAACTCCATCCACAGAAAAAAGCCACTGTCATACTAGTATAAAAACCTTTATGCCAATGACAGCCCAAATGAATAGCACCAAAGAAGAAAGTGCTTGGGGCAGCTGTTACCCGGGGATGTAAGAAGCACTTTCAGCGGGGAAACACAGAGTGACCTCGGTCCTCTTCCTCCAGCCCGGCCAGCCCCAGGCTAAGGGCAAGGAGCTCACAGCACACGCACAAGCAATGTGTCCATTTAAACTTTAAAAGCGCCGTCACAAGCCCGTCCCGGTACAGCAGGGCTGTTTCAAAGGGGAACGGGAGCCAACTGCTCTCCCCTCAACGAGCCAGAGACAGCACCGCTTAACCAAAAAACCCGGGTTCGGCGGTTTTCCCATACAAGACGAAAGACAACAGTGAAACCAGAGCTCCCCTACCCTCTCCCCATCTCTGCCACCCC
>NW_010179239.1:0-10059 GCF_000695765.1 Mesitornis unicolor
GGCGGCCGTCGGAGGCGAAGCGCCCGGCGAGGCCTGTGAGGCAACCGCTGAGGGCGTTGATGAGAACCGTTAAGGCTGCCGCAGGGCTGTCCTGAGGGGCCGCGGTGCCTTTTAACTCCGTGGAGGCAGGATGGCGGACTATGGGGATCACCTGGGAGCACGTCTCCCAGCCTGTTACCGTGCAACGGCTGCCGTACTTTAGTTCCCCTTCATAGTCAGCGTGGTGGTGTACTTGATGGTTCAAGCTCTGCTCCAGCAGTACAGCTGTTTTCCTCGTTAAGTTTTATATTGGGTTTTGATTTTTTTTTTTAAATGTTAGGGTTTTTTTCTTTATCAAATTGATGCTGATAGCCAATAGGGCTGAAGGCTTATAGGGAACCACACCACCTCAGAGAAGAGGAAGTCAGTAATACCATGTTGTGGATTGGAAGTGAAAAAGCAGGCACTAATGTAAAAAAATCAGCTAATTTTTAATGCCCAGCTGACAGGACACATCCAGCTGCAGCGCTGGGTTTTAAACCTCCCTGTTCTAACTACAAAAAGTCCCTTGCTAGCGAACTGAGCACCAGAAGCCTTCCCATGAAGCCCAAGCCACTGCGAATTGTGGTTTATTGAGCTAGTAATGTGTTTCCGACACATGAAATAAGAAGGAACAAAATTTCTTTGATAAGCCCAAGCTGGTTTTAAGTTACTGGCTTAAACTAGTTGTAAGATATTTTAAGTTCTCTCTCAGGTTTTGTTCCTGATACCTCTCACCCTTGGGATGAGTAACCTCAGGGATGTTGCAGAGGGACAGATGTATGTTGTTCTCTTTCAAATCCCCAAGGAAGTCGCAACTAATGATATGACCTGGGATGTTACCAAATCCACATGTATCTGCCAGTGGTTTGCCGAAAAATAAATGACAGGTGAAATACATGGATGAAGAACTGGGTGATCTCCTGGAGACACTGGAATGAGCATCAGAATTGCAAACTAAATAAAGCCATCTAAAGCTTCCTGAAACTGTCCTTTCCATCCCTCATCTCTTGTCCAGACTGCCTCCTTTGCATATGTTTTTAATCTTTAATAGAGCACTACTCTTCAAGAAAAATGTTCATTTATTGCAGGTGTCATTGCTTTCTGCTCTGTGGCTCACAGGAGGAAAATGATTTTTTGCAAACCTTGTTCAGATTCTGGATTTGCATTTTTAATCTCTGTGCTAATTTAACAGGATTATCTCTTGATGGTTTCTAGTGTATTACAAAGAGAAAATGCCATTATAAAAGGATAGCTATAAAATGAAGACAGTACAATTCTGACATTTGTGTTTATTTATTTGAAAGGACCAAATTTCTAGTCTGGCTTCCTAAAGGAAATGTAGCTTATGCCATCAGGCTGTCTGCTTGACTCTTCAATCATCTGTCCATCAGTCTCCTTTTCAAGTGTGTTCTGAAATGGTAGCTTAGCTACCAGAAAATTATTTTTTAAAAAAACTCAGCATACCCAAAGCCTGTCTTTCACTATTCAGTTTAGCTGCTGCGTGGGGGATTTAGTGCCACTCCAGCAGCTTAAGCCTTTATGGCATGGAGCATTGCGTTTATGTTCCTTATTCCTTGCTTGTGAATCCAGTGCTTTTTTCTATATCCAGGAGCAGAAAGAAAAGTGCTGTCTCAAATCCTGCTCCATCAGCTCTTCCCATCCTCCCTCGACTGCCCAAAATACAAAGCATTAGAGGACTTGACAACAGTTTAAGGTGAAAACATCATAGAAAAAAACTGTGTGTGAGAGCACCCCAGTTGCTAGGAGATTAAATTATACAGCAATGTTTTAATATTTGATCTTCCACTGCTCAGCAGGTGCCAATGCCTCAGTATTACCAGAGCATGGTTCTGCCAACAGTCTGCTGAATTCTTTTCCAGCAACACCAAATACGCTTTGCAGTCCCTCTCTGTTTAATCTGGGAGGTTAACAAGCCTGAGTAGTAACCGGCGCAGTGACACGATCATGAGGGCAACAGAAATTATTTCTGCTTCACACAAACTGTTGCTTTTGGTAGACCTGGGACGTTACGGTGATGTTGAGTCAGCTGAGTGCTTCCTCTTCAAATCCAGTCTGGTAAAACATAACCACTGCGTTTCTGGTTTAAAGTGCAGTGATTTGGCACCATATCATCTTCTATGGCTGGAGTAGAGGGGAGCAGGGAGCATAGCTTAAGGTCATTTTAAACATAGCCTCTGCTTTTCAAACTTTTAAAATTTCTGTAAATATGTGGAGGGAAAGAAGTAGCTAAAACACAGAATGGATGGGTGGAAGATATCCAATCCCGTGTTTGGAAGCACTGAGCTGGTGCTAGCTTTGCTCTCTGCGTTGGCACTACAGTTGCAACAGCGTGTCTGTGCCGCTGCCTTCCGTGGCGGTGAGAAAAGAGACACGTTTTTGGTTTGAAGGCAACACAAAGGAAGATTCCCCAGCCCATTCCCCCTCCTCTCTATTGAGCGAGCAGCACCACTTCATACCACCCCTGCCACCTTCCCCATCGTGGCTGCACACCCTCCTCTGTTGAGAGATGGGCCAGGCTCTCACTGGAAGAGGGCATGTTTCCCCAGCCTAGGAGCTGAAGAAGAGCCTCAGCTCCTCTGAAGCAGCGCTCTCTCAGAGTCATTGTGAGACTGCCATCTCTACCCAGGCAGCGCATCCATACCTCACTGGCCCAAAATAGGTGCTATTTCACACACCCTAACTGGGGGTAGTCAGAAGGGCCAGGCACCCACCCATCCCAGCTTCTGAGATTCAGACAAGGGAAAGAAGAATTTACTTGCTCTCCTGCTCTTAGGAATATTGGAACAAATTAAAACTTGAGTCCTTGGCTGTGTTTCTGCAGCAAGAATCTTGGATCATTAATGCTTTTGCAATGAAAGGCTGCCCTTTTTTCCTGATCCCAAGGAGTTTACAATATTTGTCTTCCCAGTTCTTAAAATATTCATTTCCAAAAGCCTGCAGCCTTCTGCAAGAGACCCTGTTTGGGACTGGTGTAATGTGACAGCAACTATTCACTGTGATATGTGCTGCAGAAACCCTCCTCCCCTCTGACAGGGTGGAGGGAATTCCTGGCTCACGCTGATATGCAGAGACCGCCTGGGACAGCAGCCAGGGCACACAGGGGATGGTTTAGTTGTGAATAAGGTGCTCCTGGGCTGACTTATACACAGACAAGTTAGAGCACACCCTAATTCGGCAGAGAAGAGGTCACAGCAAAGAAGCGTGCAGCAAAGCCTGGAGACCAGCCTTCAGGATAGGACATCACTGGGATCAGAAAGGGTTTCCCCTGTGGCTCTGGATAAGTCGTTAATTGTTTTACACCTTAGTTCCTATGTGGGAATAACAGTAATCTTCCTTTGCCTGCTCTCCTTGGGCAGGCTGTAGATTATTTGGGGCAGGAACTGCCTTTTCTTACAGTTCTCACTGGGATTGCTAATCCTAACAAATATTGAGCCTGCAGGAAACATGGTCATGAGCGAGAGGGGGAATAGCCATTTTCACTCACACCCCTATATACACAAAGATGCTCACATGAGGAATTATACAGTATATCTATGTGTGTATAGATATCTCTATATATAGTTTATTTCTCACAATCCTGGTAAGAGTTACAGGTGTATTGGGAATAATTTACAGTTTCACAGCATATGGAGTGGCCATACAGCTTCTGATGTGAGTAACATACAGTGTGTAGAGAGCACACATTTCCAACCCATCCACCCACCACTCATACAATGGGTTTTCAAAGCTAATACTAGATTCAGCTACGTAGAAAGCCTGGAAAATGTTAGGGTACAGCGTTGGGTGTCGTACAACACTGTCAGTCACAATGGGACAAGCTAAACTACTTTAATTTTCAATCTAGTATTTCTAGTCTACCTGCATTATTGCATTTATACGCTTTTTTTTTAAGTCAAAGTAAATAGAATACTATATGGGAAAGGAAAAATTCTTGACTATTTTAGTATTTGAGCTGCAGCCCATACAAAGTGTCCATAGAAGCATAGACAAGATTATAAATTCAACAAGGTATAAATTAGCTGTCGAGCTTTGTGTGTAGGTAGGTGTCCATTTCCCTCCAGGAAATGTGTCTAGCAGCATATTGTTTCTGACAGCAAAAAAAACAAACCCCAAACCTGTATGTTGAACACAGGTAAATATGTGTAAGTAACAAGCAGGTCTGTTTGTACAGGGAAGAAATCAAGGTGTCCCTCTGAAAACTACTGTCATTTGGAAAAATACGTTCAAGGGCTGACTCAAAACCGTTGGAAAGATGCCTGTGGCTTTTGAGGTAGCAGCAGGCATTTCCCCACTACCAGTGTCTGAGCTTTCCATCTGCCTTCCGAGGGCTTTGGATCAGTCCCTGGAAAAGTAACAGAATCCAAGCAAACCAAAAGGAGAAAAAAAAAAATCCCCTGTAATCTGACCTTCGAGTTCCCTTTCTACAATTTTAGTTTCTCCACAATTTTGTAAACAACCTGCACCTACCACTAGAAGGGAGTTGGTTTTCACTGGAGAGTTGAGATCGCACCTTTTAAAGATTTTGATTGAAAGGGTCCTAACCAGTGACTCAGGAAAAGGCACCAGGTTTAAGAAGGGCTGCTCAAAACTTAGTTAAGCCAAATTATTCGCTTGTTGGTTGGTTTGTTCGGGGTTTTTTTAACATGACTAAATTGTACGGCATCCTTGTTCTTAGCAAATTTCCCCAGAAACGTGACTCCTTGAAGCTGCCGTGGCAAAACCAGGGATACAATGCAGGTCTTAACTGTTGTCAAGGTAATGAAAGATTCCTCTCCTCCTGCGAGGAGTTTTGGTGCTGTAGCATCATCATGCACAGGCAGAAAGAAGCTGTAACTTTATTCTTGGTGTGCTGCACTGGGGCTTTGCACTATGAGAAATGAAAAAAAGAACAGAATGCTCTGTGAATTTCAAGCTGGATGCAACTGAAAGAGAAACAGGAGCAAGAGTAACATGTTGGTCCAAATCCTCCAAGTTGTATTTTTCAGGGAAAAAAATAATCTATTTAACCTTCAAAGAGCAGAGAGCACAAGTGCCCAATCACTGCGTGTCAGAGCATCTGAACAGAGCACCGTCTGAAGCAGTGAGCAGAACTACAGCCCAGGGTAGAGCCAAATGCCAAGGGCTGTGAACTGTCACATGAATTGCAGGATTTGGGTATCAGCTCATTAGCGTTATTAGTTGAATGAGATGTGAATTTTCAAGGCCTAGCAGTCTTGCGTTTCTTTATCAGCTGGTAACACCTGACAGCCAGCTCTTGCATGCTCGAGAACCTCTCTTCTCTGCCTGTATTTGTGGTGCTCCAGTAACTGGAGGACTGCAGAAGCACTAGCTCCAGCCACGTGTAGTGTGTGTTCACGCTGTGTCAGCCATCTCTTGGGCAGCCAGAATACCTCACACCTGACTGGCAGGCTGGATCAATCCTGAGCATCGCTCGTGGCCATGCAGTGACTCACTGATGTGGAAAAGAACAAGGACAAGAAAGGGACCTTCTAGTTGTGGTTTTCTCATCTGCTGAGCTCCCGTGGCAGACTAAGCATCTTGCAGACTCAGCCCTTCAAGCTTTATCAATTAGGACAGATGAAAACTTCATACATCCCCTGCTGTGCCACACCTTCTCTGCATTCCTCTTAGGTGCTCAGCAGCTGAACATTGTATCTTTAGAGTGGAGCTACCCAAAAATCTGCATCAGGGCAGGGTTCCTGCTTGGCTGTGAAGAGGCCACATCTGCAGAGTTCCCCAAATCTGGGAAGAAAGTACAGAAAGGAAAGGGAACACAGTGCAGGAGCCAAAGAAGCTGTAAAGGACAAGTAATGAATCAGATCTCCAGAAACCAACAGAGCCACGTAGTTTGTAGCAGTTGAAGATCTGGCGTGAGCAGAGAGCCTAGGAATTCGGGCATTAAAAAGGAAAGCTGCTTATAAGGCTGGACTGATGATCTAAAAAAAAAAAGAAGAGGAAAAAGCAATCATAAAACCCCTTTGCTCAACAGATTAAACTCCCCAGGGCCAGTCAGCCAAGATAACGTGATCTGAGCTAACCACAGCAAGATGCAATAAAAGACACCGAAAAATGGTGTTGGACAGACCCAGCCAAGCCCAGTTGAATGGCATGTGGGGCACGTTCCAAGCCAGTGTCTCAGTTTCATTGCAGTACCTTCACTAGCACCTTGCAGCATCATCTGGGCTGCTCAATTCAAGATAATCCAGCTCAAGATCATCAACTTTCTCTGTAGCTACCTTCAGTTTGATGAACCTAGATGAAGTACACTCTCATTTTTGCCACATATTCACTGTGACAGCTATGACATCTTATTCTGTCCTCTTTGCCCTTAATGCCACCTAAAAAATAACTTCCCATTAATGATTAAGTAGTATTTCAAATAGATGACGTTCAGGAGAGAACTAATCTCCAACTGAATAAGGACAGGAGAGGTATTAAAAAGAGCAACAGGCCAAAAGCAGTAACTGCAGAAGTGTTTAGGGACAAATTACGGCCTGAAAACAGCAACAACATTTAATCCACAGTCCCAGGCAGACACTGCACACACGGCGCATCCTGGCTTCTTTGTAACCTGCAGAGCATAAATCCTGAAGTATGTGGGTGGTAACACATCCCCTGGCCCAGGAGATTGCTGCACAGGCTTCATCGCTCACTTTCTGCGATGCACTTGTTGCCAATTGAGCGCCACTCGTAAGATCTAAAATGTGCAGGCAGCACAGGTCAGACCTTCAGCATCAGTGGATTTCTCCTTGAAAAAAATAAAAGACCAAGTACCTTTGGTGTAAATATCAGGAAATATCCTGATTCCTGCACCAAGAATTTAACTAACTTAGGTACAGAATTTTTATTACCTAGGTCAAAGCCCATTCTCTTCATGAAAGGAGGTGCCCAACCTGTAAAGCAGAACTGCAGTCAGCTTATGGAAAAGATCTGATGCATTTGCCTACCCTGATGAATGTGGCTCTTCCGGGCTTGGGAGATTTCTCCCAGCTCTGTGATGGAGGAAATGACACTGCAGTAAGATGCTATGCAGCTCGGGAAAGGAACCAAAATCCCTGCTGTAGCATGAGGTCACAGACTAAGAGGATTGAAGCGCGAGTAGATTTAATTTTTAGTCCTTTTCATAGCAAAGCATGCAAAAAGAAAGCACAGGCTTTCCAAATGCCCGAATTGTAAACTTGCAGTTTCCCTTAATCGTACCAAGTTGGTTGAAGAAGACTTCAGGACTTTTTCTTGCTTCGCTAACCTTTTAACATTGAATAGAGCCAGCAAAAAACAATCACTTGGAAAAGACACTTAGTGAAGGTTAATTTGCATGGCTTAGGAATTGGTCATTTTTGCTTTTGTCCAAGAAAAACATAGAAGTGTATAGGGTATAAAAGTTAATGTATCCTTACCAAAACTATTAAGATAATGATGTCGTGTGCTTTTTTTCTCTGTACTGTTTCTTGTACCCTCTCAGAAGCACTGACTTGAAGCTCTCTGTAGAGCTGATCGACCTTTCAAGAGTTTCGCCTTTCGAATACATTTTTTTCATCGCCTCCCTTTTTTGGTTTGTTTCTTGCAGAATAATTTCTCTCTCAAATCTTCAGGGCTGTTATTTTCAACCAATTCTAAGATTAGCTAAAAGGATGTAGATTTATAAATCCCAGTGGCATTTCCTGGAAAGGAAGGGAAAATTTTAAGGCAGAAATCATGTCTCACCAACTCCAGGGTTTTGGTGGGTTTTGGTTTTAGTTACACTGTTGTTTTTTATACACAAATATCAATGTAGGTATAAGCATGCAGCTAATATCACAGAGGAATTTCCTTACCCGCAGCAGAAAGACCATTTAAAGAAAAACCCTATGCCATTGAGATGACTTTCTATTTTACAGTGACCTGCAATCATATCCCTGGTGCCAACAAAGATTTCAAGGGCCTGATCAGAGAGCATGGTGAAGCCAATGGAAAAAATTCTCCTTGTTTTCGGTAGCCTATGGATCAACCCCTAAACTTTTGATTCAGCAGAGCCATAAACCCATTTTTAATTTATCACTCAACCAAACGGAGCCAAGAAGTGCTCCAGGGCAAGTGACTGTTCGGTGTGAGCCCAAGAGGTGAACAGCACCTGCAAGAATGCATTCTTACCCTCCTGAAAACGCTGCAGCCTTTGGCTTCCAGACTTGTTTGCCTTCTACTGCAGAACTGTTAGGAATAATGGGACTTATCCATAGCATATTAAATAAGTCTAAGAAAAGAAGCAGAAGTGTAATCCATTTCATCTCTCTTAAAGCTAGAAGCATCAAAAACCTTCTACTAAGTTGCCCAAGAGAACAGAATGACATCTTTGTATTTGACTAAAACTTATGCCTCCTTAAAAAATAGGTTGAGATCAGGTGTAGCAATTGAATCTATAGTTTTAGGGATAAGCTGCAGTGTCTGATATCAGTTTTGCAAGTGTATAATTTATAGACTTTATCAAAAGAGTAAACTAGCAATCTAGATCTCTTCACATCCCAAGCACAGAATCTGATTATTTTTAAGCATTAGTTCATTCTCCCCACGGAGACATCACTAGAAGGACTTCATATCACAAACACCACACAAAGAATAACATCAGGCAAATAACGGCATGTGCTCAGTACAAGAAAAGACAACTATTTATTTAGCACAGCGAGTTCAGTCATTTATGCCTTCTGCTTTGACAAATTTGGTTTCAATCTCGCTTCAGTTCTGAGAGAGGTGAATTTGCTCTTCTCAGCCTAGTTCTCGCTGGACTTTTTTTTTTCCCTCTTCAAAATTAAACCACCGCACAGCCTGGCACATTAAGGCAGAACAGGAGGTGTTTGCTAAAAGGATTTCATTTGCAAGTCAGGACTGAAGTGCATTGCCCCAGCTGCATGCTGAGGAGCTTGTATGGCGTCTACACTTGATCTACCCAACTCAAATCAACACTAGACCCACACTTGGAAAAGCGCTACAACACAGTCCAGTATAGTTCAGTAGAGTCTAAAAGTGCCTTATTTTAAAGCAAGTAGCCCACACGACTATCCAGGGTGGGGAACAGTAATTTTGAGCTTCTAGCACAACAGGCACGTCGTACATTCAGCAGTTCACTAGCCATACATTCTTTGCACTGAGAAGAAACCAGGACTGAAAAAGGAATTCAGGTGCTGCATGGCATGATGCGAATGGCACAAAAAAGACATCACGGACACTTTGTGTGAACGCAGGGGAACAAATGAAGGGTCGTCTCCAGGTTGACTTGTTTCCTCTCCCCCTCCCAGACTGCAATAACAGAAACATATATGTATGTATACATACATATGCAGAATATTCTTCAAGGCAGGGTGGTGTACATACACATACACACACACACAAACACAAGTGTTTTCCAAGTCAAACTGCCAAAGAGGTGAGCTCCAGGTAGCAAATCTGGACAGCAGCCAGCAATGTTAAGTGGTCACAGTAAGCGGAAAATCCCGTCTAAACAGGACACACCATGTTCACTGCCTAGGAAGGGCTCACATCACCCAGATGATGAGCTGCAGTCCCGTCACCATCTCTGTGATGTGTTTCTGGTTGAAATTACTGGCCTTGCTCTAAGGGCAGGGAGGGGGGATTGGAGGTGAACAGAAAAGGTTAAGGCCCACGTTGACTGAAAACTGTTTTTCCCACCTCTTTTGTTGCCAAAGGTTAAATGAAGGAAATAAAAAATGCATTAGAAAATAAAATGGGGTTGGGTGAAGTGAAGCAGGTGTTTCTTTTTCCTCCCCTTGTATCCATCTATGCCGCTCAGGGTAGAATAGATAAATGCTACATCCGTAACGTTATCACAGACTGCTAAAAAAATAATCATATGCCTGGAGTGAGAGAGAGGGAACAGACAGGACAGGTAGAAGCATCTTTTGAAGACGGGCCTCCCACTTGCAAGCAGAAGTCACTGTCTGAAAATCGCCGCCCTACTTTGACAAAACATGAATCAGAGCAAGGGTGGCTGATTTCCCTTCCTTATGGCAACGTAAGCAAAATTTC
>NW_010179239.1:10090-16962 GCF_000695765.1 Mesitornis unicolor
TGTGCTTCAGAGATCTGAGGGAAGGGGAGCCCAAAAACAGCCATCCCCACATCCAAACCGAAGTAGTTTGGATACATTACTCTGTACCCAGTGGGCACAGGCTTCCCAGAATGGAGATCAGGTTCCTGGCAGGACTGCACTGCAGTTTGCTTCTGGCTTGTGCCCCCAAATTTCCCTTGTGGGGAACCAGAACGCATGGTTCAGGGTGCAAGCAGAAGCAGGGGGAGCTGGTATGCAATGAGATCTCTCCCCAGCATGGCAAGAGGGTGCTGTCAGGGTGAGGGCTCTGCAGTGCAGATGCAGCGGCCTCACTGCGTCCTCTTGCAAAGCCCTGCGGCAGTCACTGCAAGGGAGCTGTGCTGGGGCTGCTTCTGAGCTACGTTCTCTCTCACATCTCTGCTTTCCAAATACCTTTCATACGCCTTTGCTATTGTTTACTCTCCCCTCTCCCTCCAAAAAACAACTTCGGAACATCTGCAAAACAGGATGAGGGGAAATCAGTTCTTCAGACAGCAGTAGCATTACAGGAACACCCCATCATGGACCCTTCTTCTTCAAATTGAAAAAATTCTCCAGGCTATGACATGCTGCTACTAGGAGACACATGCACAATACATGCAAAGAGTGCTTTAACCTACCAGGATTTCTTGTGAGGCAATAGCACTCGTTCTGCAAAACCAGTGTGAACCCAACATGCCCACCCTCTGTCTCTGTACTGTTAAAGGTAGACATTAAACTTCAGCTGCATGCACCCTGTTGCTCATCAGAAGACACTCCCAGAGGCTGCGTACCTTTGGGTATGTTTTATGAGCCTTGGGGAAAAGAGGATGACAAATGTCACCATTGGAATGGCCAGGCTGCTTCAAAAGACTTTGTCTGGGGAAGCCATATGCATTCAGCAGACCAAATTTGGAGATAAGGCAGGCAGACATGAGCCAAGAGAAGAATTGCCAGAGCAGGTTATGCACACCCACCATCCTATCCACTAATCTTGCCAGAAGAAAATACTGCAAAGGCGGTACCTGATGAACGTATGCCTTTTCTGGCCCTGTACCCACTGACTTTATATATCCAGGCTCAGTTAAAGATGTATGACTAAGGCTCTTTAACTGACCTCATGTCACTTTATCACCAGGCTGTTCCCAAGGGCTGGGAATTTGTTTCCATTTCCAAAGCTTGGAGAAGTCACAAATCCCTACACAGAAGGGAGGTACAAAATCCCCCCAGGACAAGCAGACATCCATTGCCCTTGAACAGGGTTTCCCTAGTATAAAGCAGGTCAGTCTTATTCCCATAGGATCCCACATCCTCTCTGCCCCCAAAACTAGCTTGTGTCTCCACTTTTTCTACATTCTCATGTACTGAAAGACCATAGCCTTCAATGGGAAGAAAAAAGCAGGTGAAAGACCTGATCCAAAGCCCAAAGAAATGAACAGAAAGAATTCAGCTGACCTCAAGGTTGTTTGGGCTGAGGCCACAACATCCTGCAAAGCCCAGACTAACTTTAGGAAATACTAGATCCAAAAAAAAGTCTCTCTATCCCCAAACGCTGCCTGTATGACCTTGGCAAGCCACAGGATCCTGAAGGCTGCCTGCCAACACGCAAGAAGCCAAGCAGATGGCTGACTTCACCAGGTATCTCCATGCGCTAACTGCACTGTCGGTCACAGCACAGCCCCTCTGCTCACTCCCCCGCTGGCAACTCAGCCAAAGAAGTTACTTGGTGCAGTGTCCCAAGTTGCACGCTCAGCTCTACCATGGCCTGCAGCTACAGCCAGTCTGTTTTCTCTGGGGCGCTTTTGAGTTGGGTTTTTAAAAGTAGGTTGATGAGCAGCAGGAACACAAGACAGCAGCTATTAGAGACCACACTTTGCTGTTTGGGTCAAGGAGCTGCCTTTTGCCACTGGATAAACACCAGCCCAACACGCAGTGACAGGCAAACTGGGTCTTAACACCAGGCTCCGTCTCCCCTTGCATCTTCTTTACTACAACCCAACTTAAAAACAAACCAAACAGAAACCAAAACACAAAGCGGGGACTCTGGATGGGATGTAGAACACTTTGGACTTGAAAACAGGGGACTGCAGGAGAGGTGGGGGTGTCTCCCAGGGAGGACAGCAGGGGAGGGGAGGGGACACCGTCATTTACAGCGATCAGGAGAAGCTGTAGTCTATACACAGTGGTATAAGCCAAGATATATTACATGAAAGAACACACTGAGTGCATGGAGTTACCCACACTGGGTCAAACTGGCACAGTTGTCTTGAACAAGACTCTTGGAGTTGCAGTTGGTGTGCATTGTTGACCTACCTAGCTCGCTCTATATATATATATAGATATGTATAGAATTTTTCTGCATGCATTTGTCTCAAAAGGAGCTGTACAGCTGGGTTGGGTTTCTCATCCCCACCCCGTCTCGGTCTTCATTTTTTCCGAGCTAGGAATGCCACTCCCACAATCACAGCAAGTGCAGCCACCGCCACTCCTCCGACGATGATCAAGGGCTTCATGTTGTCAAAGATGCTGCCTGGCGACTCCTCGGAGCTGTTTCCCTTGTGGTCAGAGTCAGGGGACTGGCCGGTGGCCTCTTGTGTCTCCGTGGCGGCAGGGCTGGGTTTCAGGTTGCTGTGGTTGTTCACGACGGCAGCATCACCACCTGCCTTCTTGGTGGCAGAGGTGGCGGTGACAGGCTGCTCTTTGGGGATCTCCTTCTTGTCTGCATTCGTGGCAGGCCCAGGGTTGGGCTTTTCTGGCTTTCCAGAGCTGGGGGCTTTGGGGTCGGGTTTGTTTCCACTTCGGACGTTGCCTTTGGAATCCATCCCTACGAGTGCTGTGGGTAGTGACTGGACACCAAGCGTGTGGGTCAGTCCCAGCTCTTCTCCTTTGCCTGGCTGCTGCAGAAAGCAGAGGAGCCACCTGAGAGGAACAGCTCGATGCCTTGGAGTGGTTGTCTTGGGATGATTCTCACACTGGCAGTGTCCTACCTAGACATGATACAGCACCTGGAAGAGGAAGCAAAGCAATGAGAGGTGAGTGAAAGAGCAGAGCAAGCCAGTGCCATTCCACCTAAGGGCAACGGAGAAAGACAGAAGATTAAAGCATCTACTACAGTGCCTGTACCTGCAATAACATCAAACAGGTCAGACTGAGTGTCACTGTGGCTACCACAACTAGGCTCCATGTGTAAACAAGACAAGTCCATCCTGGCCATATATGTGATACCATTTGCCAGTGACAAGATGTACTCAGGTCCAATCAAATAAATGTTCCTTTTCATTTGTTCACCACAGCTGCCTTCCCCCTGGGTAAAGAGAGATTATTTTATTCCATGGGGAAGCAGCTCAATAGCTCCTCCCTGCTTGTAACTCACCCTCTACCTTTCTTTTCACAGCATTATCCCAAGTTAAGTTTAAGAAGTGGTTAATAAGTGACCTGGCATGATACTCTCCATCCAGATGAGTACTGCAGAAAAAAAATCAGGATTAGTTCCTCAGTTACAGGTATCAGAGCTACAAGGATTATTGCTGTTAGCATTTCTGGTGGAGCTACAGCAAAATAAGGCAAGTGCCAGATCCTGGTGCAAATCAGTGTCTTGTTTCCAGTGCAACTGCATGGATTTACTGTAGAGCTGGATCTCACAGTGATTGAGAGATCTCACAACTGTCTCCTCCTTGAAGTGGTTAGCTGGGCTTGCCTACAGAGCTAAGCAGGATGTCAGCTGTGCTGCAGGTGATTAGATGCAGCCATTTTCCCCAAAGAACTAATGAAAGCAGTGAACAGCATGGTTGCACCCAGAGAATTCAGCAAAAGGACAAAGTGGGCTTCAAAGGATGCTAAACCAAACAACAAAAACGTCACCCGGGCAAGCCTCGCTAGGCAGCAATCTAGGCAGGGTGAACTGAAGATGGAGCTCCCATGGCTACACCTCAGCACAACGGAAGGAGGCAGCCACAGGGCAGCTTGCCGTCAGGCCTCCAACAGTGCCGCACCGCGTCAACTTTGAGCTTGGGAAATGAGTAAACAGGAGGCAGCAGTCAGATCCGAGTCTCCTACTTCATTACCTCCCTGCTGACCTTCAGCGCTGCCAGGAGCCTGCTGAGAGCTTTCTGCCTGCTAAGTGAAATCTGAGCTTATTAGCTGTCTGGATTCGCAATAAAGAGGCTCCGCAAAAACTTCTACAGATAGAGGCTTCTTCCAAAGCAGCTCAGAGTGCTGATCACTCCTTTAATGACAGACAGGGAGAAGGTCCCAGGATTGCAGCAATGATCTGTGCTGCCATCTCTTCTGGGAAACGAGATAACAAATGCGGTGTTTTAATCTCCATCTAGGCAGAAATGCTGGCCTAGAGGAAACCTACTCACAGAAATGCCGAGTTTTGATCCAAAGCAAAGCTGGGCTACAGCTTACAGCTTGGTATAAGATAGAAACTCCTCCCTCCATTGCTCTCCCTTGTAAGCCGTTGCTTGACAGCCACTGTCTTCTCCAAAGCCACTCAACTGGGGTTGACTGAGGGAACTGCAGCACCAAAATCACTAAAGTCCATAGCTCACACGTTGCACCAGGAATGGTGACCATGATACTGGTACACTATACTGAAGAGGTCAGTGGTTAGCCTAGGAGAGCAGCTTCAGCTCTTCCTGTAGCATGGAGATGGGACAGGCACTTTCAGAAGGCTTTTCGCAGACCTACCTTACATACCTCCCTTAAAGAGTGTGAATTTTAGCTGGGTAGTATTTGCTGAGATGGAGCCCGAAGGCTCCAAAAGGCATTAGATGATCCAAGCTGGCTAGCTTTGAAATAAAACATTGAGAGGTAGATAATCTGCTCCCAGGATTTCATATCCAAAGTTAAGCAGGATTCTTGCCACTCTTCCCTTAGATTTTCAGTTCAGTCGAACTCCACACTCCTCCCATGGAATAAATAAAAAATAATCAAACCAGCTCTTCACTTGTTAAAAAACCACCAGTCAAATTTCCCTAACAGTTCTGCATGGGCCAGAACTACTTTGGGTGTAAAAAAAGCACAGTCTGACTGCAGCTGAGCAATACTTACATTTCTGAGTTTGTGATAGTAAAGCATTTTGGAAACCCAAAATACCACCACTGTCCCCTCATGCTTCGCTGAAGATGTATCACATACTGGGGCATCTTGTACCACACAAACACAATCCCAGATGCTCACCAAACTTAACACCTTCTCTGTGGCGTGGGACTCGGTGGACAAACATACAGTCCTGGCCAAGTGCAAGAATATTTTCTTGCCCTTTTTCATTTTGTAATATTTCTGCAGATACCACCTACCTCACCCTTTCCTTCCTACTGCCTCCAAAGAGCATTCATACTGCTCTGCTCAGCA
This sequence comes from Mesitornis unicolor, assembly GCF_000695765.1. Classification (NCBI taxonomy): domain Eukaryota; kingdom Metazoa; phylum Chordata; class Aves; order Mesitornithiformes; family Mesitornithidae; genus Mesitornis; species Mesitornis unicolor. The sequence goes on from NW_010179239.1 coordinate 15,446, forward strand.
GAAATGCTATGTACAGCCAGGGCTATATTGCTACATGCTGAGGCTGCACGCAGTCATTCACAGGACTCTGCTCTTCTGGTCTGGGAGCAATTTATCCTCAGCTTACATCCAGTACAACCATGACAAAGAAATAGTAAGTGGGGCCCAAGTAGGCTTAGAGCTTAAAGCAGGGAGAGCCAGATTCATCCCATCATAAATATTAAATTACCTGCTCAGACACTTTGACACCAATTAGCTGGACTGCTCACACACTCTAGTATTTGTGCAACCATTAAACTTTTGCTGCTCTCCCTAGGAAAGCTACGTGCAACCTACAGAGTTAGTAGGAGTAAATCACGGAGGGAGCAAACTGGCCTCTGCTGAGAAATGGGGACTTCAGTTTACCCAGGTACCTCAATTTATCCATATCCTCTCTCCTTCACACCCCTCATTGATCAGATCTGGTTTCTAGATTCCTGGAAACAGGAAAGCTGGTTTTGCTCAGTGCCTACGCTGTGCCATGGAGCCTTATCCCAGTGCCATGTATTGCTCTGCTACAAACAGCTCATTAAAGAATGTTTTGATTTCTAGATGAGTTTCCAGTAAAAGCAATGTAAGCCCTAATGCAGATTAGAAAAGGTTTTAAAAGATGCAGAAACCGAACTAAACCAGAAATCAGTATCAGTAGTTAAGTGTCCAGGTGAAAGGGATTTCTGTCAGTGGTTTTCCATCACTGGACCACAGCATTGCCCAGACTGATGCTCTCAAACACTGCAAGCAAGAAGCTCAAGCATCCTTTCTGTGCCCATCAGCTGCAGCAGAGCTACCAGAGTCACCAGCTGGGCCATCCATGCTGTCCTCCTCCTCCAGACCCAGGTTGCTCACCCATCAGCACATCCTCTTCCATCAGAGTACTTAACCCTCTTCTGCATATTATTAGCTACCTCTCAAGCAGACTCCCTACCTTGGGCATCATTCCCTATTTCCTTCCACTTTCCTTCCCCTTTCCAGTCCTGTGATTGTGAGGGCATGATTACGTGCCCATCTTTAAGCACCTCCATATCCCACAGACTGAAAAGAAAGGTGCTTTCCTCATTTTTAGAAACTGCATCTTTTCAGTCTCTCCAGGCTTTGTCTTCTCCTTTCCCCTCGTTCCATCACACATAGTTGTTCTCTTTTTCTAATGGCCTCTTTCTCCACCTTTGCTTTCTTCCTTATAGCTCTCACATCTATTTCTTTCTTCCTTCCCTCTCCTTTTCACTCGCTGTCTCTGCCCATCTACTCATTGTTCCCCTTCCAGCTCCCTTTCTGCCTCTTTCCCACACAGACAGCAGCACTTGGGAATAAGGTTTTATGAGAAAGGCTTCATTTCTTCCCTTTCCCCCCACCATGCTATTTCTTTGTTTAACAGCCCGTGCCTTTTCAGCAAGGTTTTCACTTGCCAGCAGCTAACCAGCTCTTTTCCAGGCTGGGAAGAGGGAGATTATGAAACCAGTGATCAAGGAGGAAAATTAAAAGAAACACTCTCCAAATTCCTG
>NW_010179239.1:16993-27577 GCF_000695765.1 Mesitornis unicolor
AGACACCACAGTCCCTCCTGGGATGGTTCTGGTTGTTGCAGCTCTCAAGGTCAGTGCAGTCAGACTCACTAGTGCAACAAGCTGCCCCCAGCCAAAGCAACAGGGCCAATACAAGGAACAGCTTTCCTTGGCTCCCTGAAAGGTGCCTTTTCTGCCTCACTCCCACCTCCAGCAAATTAGCAAATACATCTATTGTCCGTCTGCTGTGCGTGATGAAAGCTGAATCAATCCTGCACCGAAGGGAGCAGATGAGTCATTGGTAGCTTTACTGTAACACGGCATCATTACAAGGTCCTCTTCCCTCTGCAGGGACCAGCCCCATCTTCCCCTCGCTGTTCCAAGGTGGAAGGAAAAGCTGGTAACTTTGTGAGACTCAGCAGCTGCTACAGGGAGTGGGGTCTGGGGTGGGGTGTGAAGCTGCACCCCACAGATGTGTGTAGTGTCACAGCATTGCTGAACAGGGGGCTCATAGATAGGGGTCTCACCCCTTCCTGAAAAACAGACCATTTCCATTGGGTCTTCTACTGCCACACTGCCAGGCTGTCAGCAGGACAGAATTCAACCACCACGGTGGGGTTATGTATCTCAATTTATGCTTGCAAAGGTCCACCCGCACACTCCAAGGGTCCTCCCGTTGAAAATAGTCTGGGAAACAGCTACTGACTGTGTCTGACCTGTAGCATTGCCGTGCAGTAAGAGCCCAAGATGGCAGAAGACCCTAAAGATCCTCAAAACATCTTCCTTAACCCCTATTTAATCTCCCCTTCATTGCTTTGTCATTCCCATCTGTCTGAAAAATAAAAGGCACGAAGGTTTCCCTTTTGTGGGCAGAGAGGAGAGTTCTAAGTACCAAACACCCATTCTCTTAAGTAACATGGCTTGTGTTGTCTTTCGGGTAAAGAATTAAAGGCATCCCTAGCAGTAGACAAACATTAATGCTTCTTCCAGCCTCTTCTCCACTGTCAGCCCCCCTGTCCCTCAGCCTGAAGCTGCCGAACCATGGCAGACCATCCTGCAACTCCACATTGCTTGAGCCAGGCATCATAGCAGTCTTCTTAACTCCCACAGGTTGGGGACAGAGGTTGTCCACAAAGAGACAAGGTACGTGACCAAGCCTGCTCCTCAATTCCCTTTGAAATTACATAGCTGCAAGTCAGTGAGTTGAAAGCACTCAGGAGTGTTGGAGAAGATGGTGTGAGCCTCTCAGGACCAGTCCCCCTCCTTCCTGAAGCTAAGGGTGGACTCTGAACACGAGAACACAACACCCAGTACAGTCCTCATCACATTCTTCAGTCAATTGCACCAACACACTGAAAGATTTTCAGTGTCTTGGAGGAAGAACGTACACTCAATACCAATTAATTTCAGGTCCCTTGGGCAGGTTCTGTAGGTCTCAGCTGGCACGCCTGCATTGGGTCATTTAAGACCAAACTAGCTCTCTAAGGAACAGAAAATGGCCCTCTTCTCAGCCAGCTTCCCTTTGGTGACTGCAATTTGCGCCTGTCAAAACTGGCTCACAGGACTGAGTTACCATCACAGATGCAGGCGCTGGCACCAGCTGGTAGATGAAGAGCAGGTAATTTTAGACTGAAGGCTGCAGATTTTGTTCCTGTGGCAGACTGCACACATAAAACAGGAAAGACAGAATTTGGCCACTTCAAAGTCACCTGAAAATACATAACTTCCTGAAAAGGGAAAAAGAAAAAGCAAAAATAAGCGCTATTCTGCTACAGAAGGTAGGAGAGCTATGAGCTGAAATGACTGGGACCAGGCTGTTAGAAATTGGAGGTGTTACTGGGGAACATCAAGTGCTGCCACAGGCTTCAGATAGGGCCTTTGCATGTCACAGACTCTCTCCTTCAGTGTGAATCAATGTGATACAGGGGACTGTACTCACCAGTGCAAGACTCTCAGATGGAAGACGATATGGTCATATGGAGCGTTACCATCACCAAAGAGATCTTGACTGAAGTAGTCAGAGGAAAATCAGCTGGAGCACATGGCTAAGGGGGGTTCCTGGTGTGCTGAGAAAAGCACCAGCTAAAAGGTAGCCTGTTCTGACAGATCAGGGCTTCTCCAAAGAGGTCTGAGGCTACTGGCCACAGGGCAACACCACTTAATTGCCACTTGTTTTATGGGAAAAGAGGAAATACGCTGCAGTCAAGCACATTGCCCTAGAGAAGGTATTATTTCAGAGAGTCACAGGCATAGGATTTGGGGTGTCCCTCCTAAGATCCTGAGGCTTAAGACCATTCTCACCTCCCTTTCTTCTCCCAAAGATTAGCACATCTCTCCATGTACCAAAGTGGCTTAGAAGGGAGTTAAGAAAAGACAAGACTGTGAGCATGGGCTGAAATGAGAGAATGCAGGAGGGAATGCAAGTCCTGGCTAGCTCAGCTGAACAGCATCAAGATCTGTCCCTCCACAGCTGCTAGCTGAAGGCAGAGCTTTAATCACACTTCTGAGTTATTTTAGAGTAGAAATTGGAATCAACTTACTGACTCACAGCCAGGCTAGCCCTACTTTGCACGTTAAGAAACTCAATGGCTCAAGTGTAGCCCCTCCACCGTCCTTTGAGGACATCTGCCCATCAGAGAGTTTGTGTCAGTCACCAGGGCATCCCACAGCTTCTGGAAACCCAAGGAGAATCCTGTCAGTCAACTGTGTCATCTCATTTGTGTAGCTCTGCTTCATTTTCTTATCTGTTCACCCGAGCTGTTTGGTTGCTGAAGTCCCTGCCCTCCTTTCATTTGGCCACAGAAGCCCACTTTTGCCAATTCTTTCTCCCAAGATGCGCTTCTTCCATTTTTCCAGCTGCTCCTGCAGCCCTGTCCCTCCTCAAGTACCCGGCCAGACTCAAACCAACATTTTAGATTGGACATCTCCATATCTCTTCTAGCAATGCCTTGCCTCAGACATCCTACAATCCCACTCACCTCTTCCACCAAGGCAGCCTGCAACCAAGCCACGCTTTTTACCCCACTGAAGTAGGGAGCTGCTGATGGCTCTAGGGAGGTCAAAGCTTGGACTTTCAACCTTCTTGTCTAACCTCTAAAGGAATGGAGCCTGGAGGACCAGACGCTGTCCTTTGAAAGTGTCCTCGGGGGTCTGTGCCCATTTTGTCTGCTGTACAAGGGAGTGATCCATCACAGCTGGAAGGATCTGTGTTCAGTCTCCTGCCCCATCCCAGCCTCATTCTGCAACCAAGTAGCATGTTTTGTTTCCCAGTGCATCAACTCCTCATTTTCAATGGGGACAAATAACACTACTCCCCCTTTCTGAGCTGCTGGGAGGAATAAACAGGTTAAAGGCAGTGAGATGCCAGGCATGCATCTAAGAAAGCAGTGGCAGAGTAGTGTGACTAAGCCTTTTCCCCCACCTCCAAGAAGTGCCGTGAAGACAGATGAGGTAGCGCAGTGCCTCTCGGTATTACCATAAATATTAAAACAGCTTTACATAAGGAGCTTGTGTGTGTTCAGCTGCCACGGGCAGCTCCCCAAGGAGGATTTTAGCTCCCTAATGGTCTATTTTGGCCCCCCACTCCTGACGCAACACACACCAAATGTGATACAACATAACACAAGCACAACAATAGTGGGTGTTGCTTGTCATCAATGCTTTTAAACAGGCTGAGTGCAGCAGGACCAGGCTGTGCAGGGAGACAGCTGTGTTTGCCAGCCCTCCCAAAGCCAAGCCTTGGAGACGACAATAGCAGCACCAAGTTAAAGCAAACACTGTTGACCCACTTTACTCTGATGAGATATTTATGAATCCTTTTCCCAATCTGTTGTTTGCTACTCCACCACATCCCTCCCCCCCGGCCCTGGATTAAACATTTCCCTCTCAAACAAGCCCTTTGAATCTTGACGTGGAGAACGTCAGCTGCTGGAAGTATTTTAACAGGTGGTGGCAGCAGCTTCAAATCACTGCCACGGGGAGAGATTTGCCAGCAAAGCCTCTGCTCCATGGCTGCGTCAGTCCTGCGGCTGCACTGAGACCCAGCACTCTCATCTCCTGTATAAAACAGCAGCAATCACCTACATAGCCCCCAGAGTGTGGCCAGCCTTACCCCTCACTCCCTGTGCCACACATCACCTCTCTCCCCGCCTGGGAGATGCATCAGTGTTCAGAGATTGGGTTATACCCGACACCAAGGTGAGATGTGGGAACAGGATGGGCTCCTGTAGCTCAGCAAAACTGGCTTTGCTTTACATCTGCAAAAGGAATGGCTGTGGGATGCGGACCTTGGGCACCTCAGTGAGCCAGCAACTGCAGAGACGGGGCAAAGTCCCAGCTTGCAACACAGCTTCCAGTGTCCTCTCTAGTGGCTGCCCTGCCACAGTTTGGCCACGCTCCCCACATGCGTGACACAGCATTTCAGAGCCCTGCAGCCAGCCCCAATACACTCCCCACCAGCATGAGCCCAGAAAAAGGCCACTGAGCCTTTTCCTACACCATGACTTCTGCAGGAGATGCCGTCTGAGCCAAGTGTCACATCTGCAAGCCACACTTGTCCTGACCCCAAAGATCTCGCAGGGATGGACATGGTAGACATTTCATTCTCAGAGATGGAGGTGACATTGCAGTTACACACCAAACTCCTACCAGGGGCTTTACTTTTGTTGTTTTGTTTGCTGTTAAAACCAAAACACAGCTCTGACTTAGGCTGTTCAGGCATTCCACCTGTACACAGCCATATACATAGCAAAAACATACTCCCCATTTTTGTTCCGTTATCTTTTCTAACCCTATGTGAAAATGAAGCAGTAAGAACCATGAGAAATGGTAAACCTGATTGACTCTGCCCTTAAACCTGCAGCACGGATGGCAAGATGACTTGCTGCTGTCTCATCCTACCCTGCAGCAGACCTACAGCAAGCTCCTGTTACACGTTTCCTGCTGCACCACCTGCAAAAAGCTCCTTCCAGGGCACCTCACAGGCACAAACCCAGTCATTCCTCTGCAGCAACACAGGCTGAAAAGCACTTGCAATTCATTTCTGCTCCTGCCCACAACTCTATTAAAAATATACAGGCTGCTGCTGAAAAAAAACCCCAGCCAAGCCCACTCCTTTGCTCCTCCATCAGTGTTCACCACATTGTATCCAAAGGGGCAAGGCATCGCACAAATTCCATGCTGCCTGGCACCCTGCATCAGAACGGACACAAACCCAACACAAACCTCTTTTCTCTGTCCCAAAACACAGCAGAAATCAGAAAAGCATTACCAAAACAGCCCTGGGGAATAGAAGACTTTATGTCAGACTCTCCAGCAGTGCCAACCATGTGCTCTGACTGATGCCCATAGGGGTGGGCGCTGAGTTACACCCAGCATGGACCTGACCTGCTGTTGGCTGGATAATTCATGCCTGGCAACGCAGTACAACCTGCCTGGTCCCCCGCTTAAGTGCCACCAGCTCTCATGATGCGGCTGGCCTGGCTGCGCTCTCAGCCACTGTTTACAGCAAAAACATTTCTAGAATTAGAGAGAATGTGAAAATACCTTGTTGGGATTAGGTTGGAAGTATCCTGCTGCTGCAAAGCCTGGCTTTTCAGGGCTGTAACACTCTGCATGGGCTCCCAAAGCGGGACCATCATAACTAAAAGAGTTTCAGAGCACCTCACTTTGCTGTGCTGTCCTAGCTCTAATCCTGGGTTTAAGCCCCACACATGCACAGAATAAAATACTGGTTTTCCACTTTATAGTTGCAGTTTTTGTCGTGGAACAAGATTGTAGCTTCTAGCCTTCAAAAATAATGAGGTATTAGATTTTAAGCCTCTCCCTGACAGGACTGAGCACCACTCACCCCAAGACAGAAATTGAGGGAAATAAAGGAAAGGGTTTTCAGCCAGGATAACTTTTTTCCCATGGCAGCTCTTTGGCCGGACACCGGCTCAAAGCACTGGAGTCGTTTCAACAGGGAGCAGTTCAGAAGATGCAATGGAAGATGTGCAGACACCAACATGAACCACAAAGCTTTAACCCACAAGCGTGGCATCTCGCAGGCAGGCACGGGCATGCATCTGGGTGCATGCTACGTCCCAGACCGCTGCACCACCCCTGCATCCCACCCTGCACCTCCTCAAGTCTTGGCTTTCTGCCACACTCAGTATTTTGCACACACACTCATTTTGTTTCTTTATAATGCTTTTACCAGCCCTCCTAGAGCCAGCGATTCAATCTCAGCAGCTCTGTGACACTGGGGACAAGTTGCTGCAGTGAAAGGTGGCACATCCCTTCCTGGGCACAGGCTGGCACCTCCTATAAGATCAGAAGGGAGGCCACCAGAGCCCAAAAGCCCCAGCAGAAGCTGGTCCAGCAGCCTCCCATTGCAGCCCTGCTATCAAGAAGCTGATTATTGTTCTTTCAAGCTCAGCATCAGTGACATCCCCTGCTCCATCATCTGGAGGTCCACACTGCTTTTGGCTCTGCTCAGCTCATGCTCCAGGAGGGAGGTTACCACCATCCCCAAAACACTTGGGTCTGCCCAGGGAACAGATAAGTGATTTCCCCCAACATCCATCCTAAAACCCAGGTGAGGCCATGGGGCCTCAGAGGTCTCAGCTCTCTGCTAAGCGTTGGGTCTGAGATGCCACCTCAGGAATAACATTGTGGCAGAGTCAGCAAGTGTTTCATGTCTCCTTTCTGCCTCTTGCACAACAACCTGCTCCTCTCCACCACAAAGCCCTGCTTTTTGCTGGGCCTGCCAGCACTTGGGAAACTGCCTTAGCCAAGAGGGCAGATGCTTCCAAATTGAGGTGCTGCTCCCCAGATGCAGAAGGTTGATTTCATTTCTAAGAGATCAATGCTTTTAAGGCCCCTTCTTGAAAATCAGTGGGTCCTGTATCTCAAATCCAATATCCAGAAGAAAAAAAAACCAAAAAGTTTTCCTGACACAGTAAAATAGCTCCAGCCACTGCAGTAAGCAGCAGCAAATTTAACAGCCCCCTTCAGCTTATGGGCATCCTAAACCCATGCCTTCTGACCAATGCGGGACTGCACCAGGCTTTCATGGCGTTGTCCCCCTTTGTGGCTGGGCTGTGGCAGGCAAAAAGGTTAGAAACAATTCTGCATGTGCAGAGCTGGGTCCTGAATCTGTCAGCCCATGGATCTGCAGGCATCAGGCTGGAAACTGTTGCTTTGCAGCTGAAATGTAAGAAGCCACTGCAGGCAGAGGAGGGACGGATTCAGCACAAGGCAGTGACCTTCCAGGAGGCCAGGACAAAGCCCATCGCTTACCTTGTGCGACAAAACCAGAGCGCTCTCCCTCCCTGCAGAAATGCTGGGAAGGATCTGGGGAAAGGTGGTCAAAGCTCCTCCAGCACAGAAATGCTGGCTCAGTGTGCTCCCTCCCTCCCCTCTGCCTGCCCCCATGCCCCATCAAGGATGGGGAGAGTGTGCCAGGATGCTCAGCAGCACCCGGTCCCGGCAGCCTGCCAGCAGATGAGATGGATGCAGAGAGATGAATATCCACATTTAGGGCAATTCTGGATTTTCTTCCCCTTTCCTGCCACAATATCACGGGGTTAGAGGCTGGTGTTGGACACCGTGGCTGAGAAAGGAAAGATGGAAAATGCTGAAGGTCAAACCTGTGAAGGTCAGACTTTTGGAGGTCAGTCCTGAGATGGAGCAGGCAGCTCAATCCAGCATAGTCCATCCTCCTCTCCTGACAGCATCCTGCTCAAGCCCCACCCAGGAAAACCGGGCTGCGACAGGGAGGGCTTCCCCCTCTTGCCCCAGTGCTAAAGTTTTGCCAGGCTGACCGTGATTCAAGAATAAAAACCCTCTTCCTTCCCCCCAACCCAAACCCCATCAGAAGCTACCAAATGGTCACAGAGAACTAAGCAGGAACAAGGACCAAATCAACAGGTCTCTGCAAACATACAGGGCATTGATGCACATACATGCACAGAGAGGCAGGGACATCAGATTGAAAAAGCTCGAGACATTCCCCCACCTCCATGCATTTCATCCCTGGAAGCACACACCTTAAAGAGATGCTCTGGTCTGGTGTCCTCCCTCCCACTCATTTGGTGCAAACTTCTCCCCATAGCTTAAAAGAGGCACTAGTGGCTCTGCCATCTCTCTCATTTCAGTCTCTTTTTAGGGGCAGCTTTCCCTTTCTGAGCTTCTTTCCAGCTCAAAGCGGGGGCCATGTCAAAGGACATCCCTTTGATATCGCCCCCCCACACCTAACAGAACATCCCCCAGCACCTTCCTTGGGAAAGGTGAAGTCTGAGATCCGTGCCTGCCTTCTGCCTCAGGTTTGACAGCATTAAACAGACATGATGAAACGCACCCAGGCAGAGGGAAGGGCAAACAAATACCACCGCCCATGCTGATGTGAGAGGAAACGTAGCTGGAAACCTGATCGAAACCTTTCAGGGAGACGTACAGGCATTCATGAAAAAGGCTGGAAGGTTTCAGCCGGGGATGCTGCCTCCCCTCCGCCCTCCCAGCAGCCTTGTTTCCGGCACATGGCCGGCTCCGCTCCTCCGTGCTCAGAGCCCTCCTGCAGCATTAAACCCCAGGCTCCATCGCAGGGCTGCCGCCTCCCCGTCGCTGAAGACTGCTGGTAATCGGCAGTGGCCAGCTCAGCTCAGCTCAGGCAAGCACGGCTCATCCCGCAAAGGCAGCGGAGGAGATCACAGGTACGGGCAGGCAGCAGGCAGGCTCCCACGCACTCGCATTTGTGGAAATGCCTTCTTCGGCTGCCTGACCTTCAGGGAGCAAAAGAGGGGAGCTGGGGTGGGAAGGGAGCTCCTTAGGGCCAGCCATCCTCGCTGTGCTCGTTGTTTTGGGTTAAAAAAAGCACTGTTGCCTATTAACAGGGCGAGCTGCGTGGGTGTGCGCTCCCGAGCCAGCCGGCATGGCAGCCCCTGGCCTCCATCCCAGGAAGCTGTGAGAAGGCAGACACTCACCTTGACCAGGTAGATCTGCGTCTCTATTTCGCTACGTCACCTGGAGCACGGGTGCTGCTGGGCTCTCCGCCGATAGCTGGGGACCCCCGGCAGCTCTGCCCCCTCAAGCCCTGGGTGCCAGCATGCAGGGAGGAAAGCAGCAGCTCTTACCTGCTGTCCTCCGGCCCGGCTGCACAAGTCACACCTTGGGAGCTGGCTCTTGCGCAGAGAGGAGGGAGGGAGGAAGGCAGAGGAAGGGGGGGGGAAACAACTTGGGAGTTTCCCACAATGCACCTCTGCAGACTGCATGAAGATGGGGGGGGCAGACAGCGGTCCAATCCGGAGGGAAGTGTTGGGATTGAGAGGGGGATGTGGAGGGGAGAAACAGGATGCTGGGCCAGTGGGAGGGCAGTAAGACAGACCAGCTGCATCTCCACATCTCCTGTTATTTGGGGGTGAGCCATTGCTTGCTTGCTCAGCAATTCGGGGCTGTGTCTGCAGCACTGAGTCCCCTGCCTGCTTCTCTCGCTTGCTTCTCCAAAGCCTGCCTGGGTTTCCAGCTGTTACAATGAATATAGCCACAAAATCGGGGGAAGCATAGTGGGGAGCAGGACAACGTGACAAATTGGGATGCTTTTACATAGGCAAGAGAAAAAAGGAGTATGGAGCTCCCCCCAACTAGGATAAGGGATTTCAGAGTGTGAAAATCCCCAGCAGCGAGTTAAAGAGTGGCAGTCTGTTTTGGCCAAGGAGAAGCCCCGCACCGCGGAGAGAAGAAGCTAAAATGCTGCACCTTGGGATAGTTTGTGCCAGCTCTGCTTCCCTTCTCCCTAAACCCCCTCTTGCCCCAGCAGGCTGGGGTCTGACTTGCTTTACTAAAGTCCTGCAAGGTCTGTGAAGGATTGCGGGCAGCCCAAGGCTGATTCAGAGCCAGGCACACAGCCCAGGTACCACTGCAGAGCACTATCAGACATCTAGCCAGGCCGTGCCAGACACAGCCTCCTCCTTCTCCTTAGCCATGCCGGTGCTTCACAGCATGCTGGTTAAAAGCAACCAGCTCTCCCTGTCACAGCCTTCACATCACTCGGGTCAAACCTTGCTTGTACCCCAAACTGCAGCCAGGTCCTGTGCCTGTCTAAAGCTCTTTCAACCTTTATTTCCTCAGCAAATCAGGTGATGTGGTGCTTGCTCATCTTCCTCCATACAGTTACTTAGGACCCACTAACTTCATGTGATTTTGTAAAAAGCACAGACACCTTAAGGATATTACACCCAGAAATCCATAAGAAACCAACTTTGTCAGCTCAGCCGCTCGCAGAATAATTCACTTTACTTCTGTGGCCACTGTTTTCCTCCCTCCCATAAACAGCAGCTGAGCAACAGCTCGGTCACAAATATATTCAGTGCAGTAGGTAGAAATTTTAGAGACAAATCAGTATTTTCTTCCTTGACCCTCTCTGGCTCTGCCAAACTGCCCACAAGCACCAACCCAGTGTGTGCCTCAGCTGTGACATGCTGGAAAACACTCAGGCTGCTGAAATCCCACCATAAAGAAAAATCCTGCCCACATTTGAAGGAAACCACAGAAAACACAGGGGCTGGATGCGAAGACCCAAATCTCTTAGGAAATGTGCTTTGTGGGGCTGGTTTCAGATGCAGCTGTCAACACTCCCTGGGAGCAGGA